>NC_066585.1:519377581-519500081 GCF_024323335.1 Lathyrus oleraceus | reverse complement strand
TTATTTAACTATTTATAACATAAGAACATTGTAGAAATATAATGATGATCACATCTCATGGATCATGTTTAAAGAGTTATCAAGTCCTCGCATATGTATACATATTAGGAGTAGTATTTATATCGGACTAATATGCGGTGAGAATACTACTTAAAATATTATGCAAGTGTCATACGTTATTCTCAAAGTGATAATGGTGAATACCACCATTTAACCTAAAACTACTATGAACCATGAATGTAAAGTCGAGTAATTTATTATCGTCCAAACGTTGTCAAAAATGTGATGCCTATAAATATGGTTGATGGGTACTCCACATATCATGATGATGGACATAAGTGACCTAGATGAAGTTTTCTCATCCCACATAACATGATAAATGACCTAGATGTGGTTGCGAATATAAACATTATCACTAAATGATTTCATCAGATCACATGAAATTTTTGTGACTTGGGTAACAGTTACGTGTTGTTAGACACATCTCACTATTTATGATGTAAAATGTATGATTTAGTATCATTGTCAATGTTAAGAGAATCTACATGATCACACACATAAATATATATTGATGAAAGATAAAATTGATAAGCAAAACATATTTGATATGTATTCTTGAGAAGTACTAGTGATTAATTAGTGAAATACAAAACATCGTAAGGTACAATGTACTTAAGTGAATTACCAAAAACGGTAAGACCTAATGTACTTAAGTGGAATACAAAACACAAAGTTATCGTGTATTTAAGGGTAATATAATACATTGCAAGGTATGATACACTTAAGTGGGCTTGTTCAACTTGCATCCCACACAAGTGATTTAATAAATAGAACCCGTGAGCTGAAGTATTTACACTTGATAAAATTTTGATCGTGAAACTCTAGGTGTATTTTCTCGCTATCTCAAAGGCTTCATTTAGAACTATTAGCACTGAGATTGAACTCATTATGTTCGTGTGGACTAAGTAGAGATGCAGTTGTTCATTTAGCATTTATGATCGTTCTAGATTCTTCATCAAATGTTAATTGCCATAATAGTTAACCATTATATCACTAGTTATGTCTGACTTAAGAGAACTTGTTTTTATTTTCTACTGCTATTTTAACCAAGATTTCCATTTAGTGGTATCATAACCATAGTTAGGCTCAGTGAGGAAGTAAGAATGTGACCCTAGTATGTGTAAAAGTTAGTGGTGTGGGTGAATCACGCATGTGAAGGAGATTTTTTGGTATATTAAGGAGGTGACACATACTTATCGGGATAAATCCCCGTCATACCCCAAAATTCACCATACCTCTCACAAAGTTCATCTAGGTCACTAGCCCTAGGCATTCGCATCTTCTGATTTGCATTCATATCATCCACATAGCATTTCACTTGCATTTGTAAAAGCATCAATCATGGGTTTAAGGGTGTTCGCCGGGAAGCATAGTGGAAACCCTAATTCAGTGGGGTATACATTCAAAATTGAGGTTTCATCTGGTTCATCTGATCCGCTACGGATTATTCTTGGTCTTAGAAGATTTGTGGGCCTGATTCATCGGTGGAGATTCATTCAAAGCCTTGCATGGTCATGATATGTTGCTTGGTTGGTATGCATTTTGTTTGATTCTTAGCATGCAGTATTCAGAGGCCTTATGGTACATATTCAACTATCCATAAGAAAATACTCTTTGTTACAACTGTTGACTCTTAGCCAACTGTTGACTTTTTGGTCAACAAGTTGACCAAAGTCAACCCGTTACCCTTAAGTCCTCAATAACATAATCCATAATTCATTACCATGTAGTCCGCTTTTACATTAATTCACTTTCGTATTTTTAAGCCATTTAACCGAAGTCATATTTTATGTTAAACCACCTTTATTCATGTTCATGGTCATTTCTAACCCTTGTCAAACCATGTTCATGTCCATTCGTGTTATTCGTAAACCATTTTTAACCATGTCCTTTTCCACATTTTAAATCATGTTTTTCTATGAGGCCATCAATGTTCCACAAATAACATTCATCAAACCGTTCAAAATTCTATTCATTTTCTAATTAAATTTTGATACGCCAATACCAAATTGCAATTCCATTACAATCCCATTTCCAAGTTACATCTCAAATCCCAACTTAACCCATTATGTTTCCAATTCTAAAAATCCAAAATTTCCATTCAAACTTAGTCACGTTGCATTCACAAATTTTCCAAGACATTTAAATTTCAATCATTTTTACAATACACTTCATGTTCAACCAAGTTACAATGGTAACTTCACATTACATTCATGACCATTTCCAAATGCATTTATCCAATGATACATCTCATAACAAACCATTCATACATGGTAAGACAAGTGAAAGTTAGACTTAAACTTTGTTCTTCATTACATAAGTGTAAGACCCCAATTTTGTCCCTAAGATCCCTCATGGCATCATAACATTGCATTTGGCATTGCCTCAAGGATCATAAGCATCTTGGTCCCCCTTGCCTTTGGGTGGGACTCCTTGTGAGTGGTTTGAGATCACCAAGCATGCTTGAATTGTATATCATTGCTTTTCTCATTTTATTTACTAACCCAAAAGCACAAAAATATGTCACTAACATCTTTTGTTTGTAGCTTAAGCAATCACAAGGTCTAAAGCTTCAAGGAGATCATTGGTACAAAGACATGGTTAAGAGGAGATGATAGCAAGCATGGTAATGGTTCCCAAAGCTCTCATCCATCAAATATGCTTCCCTAGTATCTCAATTCATCATTTTGATCAAAGCAAGTCAAAGGGTTTGAGGTTTGTCCCCCAGAGAAACCCTAATTCATCTGTGCACAACAATGCCTTGCTCTTGAAGCAATCTCAGCCCATGATCAAATACAATCCAGGGAAGTTCTTTAATTCATCATTTCATGCATATTTGAACTTATTTGAGTGTCCTCAATCATCAATTCATCAAGGTAGGAGTTGTGGACTTGAGAAGTTGATCAGTCAATTCATCTGACTATTTTGAAATGCACTGAGACCTAACTTTTGAACTGTTGGTCAAATGGAGATGATTCCAAAATAAAAAATGTTCTTAAGAACAATATGAACAAATTTCATGTTCATAAAAAATTGATTTGAAGCTTGGAAGGCCATCTGGCATTCCAATACATTATAGGTCATTTTGACTGAAACCCTAATTTTGGGTCAACTCCCCAAGGACATAACTCATTCATTTTTTATGATTTTGAGGTGGCATCAAATTAATTGGAAAGCTTAAGATTTCTAATTCAAATGTTATGTTGAACAAAATTTCAAAATCTCAAAGGAAATACATGTGATAATGCAAAAGATTATAGGTCCTTTTTGACCAAATGCATTAAAAGGCAAAAAAGTCCAACTTCAAGTGCCCATAACTTCTTCATCAAAAATCCAAATGTTGCAAATTTTAAGTCCATTTTGATTGTCTTGAAAATATATACAACTTTGATGTTGGAGGTTTTTTCATTTGAGGCTTGCATCATCAAAACAGAAGGGCTTGAACATTGGCCAAATTTGGAAAATTTGCATTGACATGTTTTGCACATCACATTTTAAACTCAAATTTCATAAATTTACACACTCAAAATGGATTTTTGCCCAACATAACAATTGTTCCTTACATCAAGACCTTTCCAACCATTACTCACATGATCATATTTGGATTTAGCAAATGGTATTTTCGAAGAGTTGAACATTTAGGCATAATTATGGAATGCACATGAAATCTTGATACACAAGCTATTGCCTTTCAAACTACACGTCCAATTCAACTTGGTTTGTGCTCAGCATGCATTTGCATCAGCTTTTGGGCTTTACACGCGCCTGTACAGGCCCATGCATGAAGGATCAAAATTCCATGCACATGAGAATTCACCTTGCTTGCAGTTTGCTTTTCTATAAATAGAAGGGTTCAGCTTCATTTAAACTCAACCTAAAGGCGCCTGAAACCCTACTGAAGTGATTCCCCAACCTCACCAAAGAAGCAATTTCCATTTTTCTTCAAATTTTTCAGATCCAAAATTCAACTTCATCTGTTTGAATTCTTAGATCTAATTCTTCTAAACCTTCATCATTCATCTCACTGATCTTCTGTTTTGGCAAAGCAAGCAAGGAATCGAGCTCAAGTTACCAGAATTCAAGCTTACTCTTCAACTGGTATTTCATTCGAATCTCCTCATCCATTGACCTATTTGTTTAGATCTTGTGTTGGCTGAAGTCCTCTCAATAGAGGCATCATGATTATGCATTCAATTTTTGAAATCCATTGAGTTCATGATGAACACCAGATTTTTCAATCTGTGATTTCTCACACCATGGAAATCTAGAGTGAAAATGGATGGTATAGGGATGATGTATATCATCCCAGCTTTCCAAAGATGTATAGATCGTGCATTTTCATTAAGGTTTGGATCTCTGCAACTCTGGCCGGAATTCTGAGGCTCACCGGAGAAGACGGTGGCTCCGGTGGCCATCCCAACTCCAGATCAATTCCTGGCCACACGATCTTGTTTCCATATCTAATCTGGACCGTTCCATGTTATGACTTGTTTTAATGCTGTGTGTGGTTCAGTTGATCAAGGCGTATGGTGGGAGCGCATCTCTGGAGCGTGTGATCTGCCAACTCAATTAATGAGCTCAGATCTAACGCTCCTTGTTTTTTTGCATTTTCTATTTTCTGATTTTATTTTCTTTAATTCCTTTTATTTCAAAAAATCATATCTCTCTCATTTTTAATCCAAAAATTATGGGACCAATTGCATTAGTCTTCAAATAATTTCTAGTTTCTATTTTTGATTTTTAATATTTTTGATTTTATCATTTGATATTTTTTGTGAATTTTCTCTTTTCTGGTTATTTTTAATTCATTTTAATTAGTTTTTGATATTCAAAAAATACAAAAATATTTTCCAAACCTATTTGAATGATGATGGATCTATGAAAAATTTTCTCATTAATTTTCAAATTGATTTGAGATTTTAGTACAATTAGGTTATTTTTATTCATTTTTAATTGATAAAAACTAGTTTCTGACTTTTAAAAATGCTGAAATTTTTTGTCAAACTTTGTTTGACCTTGTTGAACTTAGGATAAATTACTTGGACCTTTCAAGGTTGATTTGAAGTGATTTTGAAGTTTGACCTTTCCATTATTTTAATTCAAGTTTATTTTAATGTTAAAAAATGCCAAAAAATATTTTGTTTATTGTTTGATTTCCAATCTTCATCTCATTTCTGATTTATCATTGTTTGACTTTGACTTTCAATGTCATTTGGTCAATACGTATGGATTGGTACATATTATTTCATCTTATGCATTTTGATCTTTCCATTTCCTTATCCTTTCTTCATCTTCTTCTTCATCTTCTTCTTCTTCTTCTTTCCTTTTGATCAATGAGTTGAAGGTTGATAAGTTGGCATTGATTAGGGAGACTTAATCTTCCTTGATTCAAATCTAATTCATCTTGATCAAATGATCAAGTGAATGGCTTTGCATTAAGGATAGGTTGTCTCCTAAATCATGCAAAAGGCTTAAACCAATACAAGATCAATTCTCATTTTCCTTTTGGCATGGCAAGTTGTTGGGACTTGGTTCACTAATCAAGACTCCTAACTTGTGTTTGTTGCCTACATTATTATTGACCGGCCTCAGATAGTTGTGACTTCTACATAAGTCCAATTACGATTGCTTAACATAGCGCTAAATTTGCCTTATGGCACACTAACTACTAACACTAACTATTGACAATTAACATTTACTTTATGCGCTTTACTTTTATGCAATTTACTATTCTTGTACATATTATCCATTTGCTTTTCTCTTTGCTCACTTGAGCACATGTTTATGTTAATGCCATTTGCCTTTTGCTCACTTGAGCACATAATTGTGTATATATTATTATGCTTATATTTTGTTTTGATTGTTGTGAACCAAATGCAAAGAAATGGACTTAGTTTCTAGGACTTTCCCTATGCAAAGAAATGGAGAATTGGACTTAGATTCTTGGACCTTCCTTATGCAAAATTGGAGTAAATGGACCTTAATGATGAAGATGGATTAGGAGGACCAAATCTCTAAACTCACTCTTGTCCATTCTTGATCTACTTCATGGAACTTTTGATGTGTGTGCTTTTGTGCTAGGGATTTCTACTTGAGCTTAATTGGAGGACCATTGCCATGATCATTCAAAGTGAAAGATACAAGACACATTAAGGATCTCTTATGAGACTTGTTTGATTGCTTATTCCAAAGGACGGGAGCTACTTGGATCATCCATATGATCTCAAGAGAGGGACTCCATTGTGGTTTTGATTCTTCATCCCTCATCTTTTTGTTTTACTTAGGACTTAGCCCTTCTTCTTCTTCTCTCCACTCTAATCCAAGCCAAAACTTTTTGTGCAAACATTTAACCATTATTTTCAAACATTAGAAACCTAAGCCTTATGCTTTTGATTTTCAAACTTTCTTTTCATAACACTTATTTTGAATTGAATCTTTAAGTCAACTTTGACCATTTTGTATATACTTCTAATTGGTAAATATAACCCATTCAAATGTCCTTGGTGGTTCCAATGGCCACTTCCTTAATCAAATTTTTCATAACCTTTAGCTATTAGGTTTGAGTTATCCTTGTGGTAGATGTAATACTCACCTATATCCTTAGTGATGGACAATGAGTCTTCCATGCTTATTATAGGGTTAACCCCTCACTAGCATGTTGAAGCTATCCTCACATGGTGGATTTGTGGTTAGGTTAAGTTTTCTCCCTTGGATAACAAAAGACCTTAAGGCTTTTGGACCAACCAATTCACCAACTCATTTTGAGATTTTTACCCCGAACTACGAGGTTTTGATCCTAATCTTTTTATAAGATGGTACGTAGGCAATGGGTTTATCCATCCAAACACAAAATGTAAATAACTTGTATGTTCTCCTCTCATCTCTTCAATCATGTTTGCACAAATAAAAATTTCACAAAACAACAACCTTTACAACAAGTATGAAAAGGGCTCCCTAGGAGTACCTAGGATGTTTTGGGTGCCTAACACCTTCCCATTACATAACCAACCCCCTTACACAGATCTCTGTTCTCTTTTACTAGTTTTTGTTAAAACTATTAGGTTTTTGTTCGCTTTCTAACCATTCCTTTGGATAAATAGAAGTGCGGTGGCAACTCGACTTGTATGATTTACCTTGGATTTAGTCAATATCTCTAATGGTAACGAATACCCCGCTACAGAAAAGTGGCGACTCTGCTGGGGACACTTTGCCTAGTGGGTTTTACCAACTTTTCATATTTGTTGTATTGTTGTGTATTTTGTTTTGTGACATATTTTTGTGCAATTTGGGATTACTGTATTGTATATAATGATTGACTTGCTTGATATTAATTCCTTGTATGCTTGGTGATCTTTGTGAGATGAGTTCTATACCCGGACTCGAGTGCACTTAGGATAGGAGAATGGCGTAGTCTTGTTGACTTGTGTGGAGTTATTCTATAGCAAGTTGACTTGCAAGTCCATTCACTTGGTGGAGGTCATGTTGGGATCAATAATGTCACACAAGTAAGTTGTGGTTAGACATTACTCTTTCCAATATGGACCTTAGAAGCCAAGGACCTTAGTTTACCAAGCCCATCTTGGCCTTTCCTTAGGATGTAGTGCGGAAGTCGTTCAAGTGTAAGATTTGATACGATTGTTACGCGATACTACACTCGTAAGAGTCTCTCTTGAGAATATTTTTGGAATACGAGTAGTCGTTTCTCCGATAATATCCGAAAGATGGGATGATGACTATGGGAACCTCTTGTAGAACATGTTTGGCAGGTTTAAACCCTAGTACACTCCCTTTGGGTGGTTCTTAACCGAGACTCCATGCTCGTGACTTGCAACAAACCCTTGATTCATGGTTGATCCGTTCATGTATCCTTAATATCAATGGAACTTGGGTGTTGATAAGGTGTAAACCATAATCCACCAAAATGGATGATTGATATTAAGGATGACATGATCCATCCCATGACCTTTGTTTGGTGTGCTTTGCTTGATCCTTGAGTGTGATTGTTGCTTTCATGCATTCATGCACTCATTTGCATCTATATCATCAAAATAATAAAGAATTTTTTCAAGGAACTTAAAGAGGTCTATTTGCAAATTTTCAGACATGGAAAGACAAAGAAGGAATACAAAGAAGTACAGTTTCAGACAACCAGACTTGAAAGAGCTAAGGAATTTGACATCCTATGTATTAGATCCCTTGGGTTTCAAGGCTCGTTTTGGGAAGCTTCTTCCTCTTCTGACTACTCAGGTGGATGAAGGATTGATGAGTGTATTGGTACAGTTTTATGACCCTCTGTACCGTTGCTTCACGTTTCCGGATTTTCAGCTTTTACCTACGCTTGAGGAGTATGCCTACCTTGTGGGTATACCGATTCTAGACTAGTTGTCGTTCAGTGGCTTGGAGAGTATTCCTACTTCTCAAGAGATAGCTGACATGTTGCACATAGATGAATCTCTGGTTGGTGCTCATATGACTACCAAAGGTGGAATTCAAGGTCTCCCTTCTGAGTTCCTCATTGCTCAGGCTACTATATATGGGAAGGTCATGAGTGAGGACGCCTTTGAGGCCATATTTATACTTCTCATCTATGGATTGGTATTGTTCCCTAACATCGACAAGTTTGTGGATGTGAACGCTATTAGGATCTTCTCTACTCTTAATCTCGTTCCCACTCTGTTGGGTGATACCTATTTCTCTTTGCATATGAGGAATGCAAAGGGTGGTGTTGCCATTGTGTGCTGTTTGCCTCTGTTGTATAAGTGGTTTATTTCTCACTTACCACAAACGGCCGCCTTCAAGGAGAACAAGGGATGTCTACGGTGGTCCACGAGACTTATGTCTCTCACTAATGATGATATTTCTTGGTACAACCGTGTGTACGATGGTGTGCAGATTATCGACTCTTGTGGTGAATTCTCCAATGTGCCTCTTCTTGGTACATGTGGTGGGATTAACAACAACCCTGTTTTGGCGCGTCGTCAGCTTGGGTTCCCCCTAAAGGATAAACCTAATAACATTTTGTTAGAAGGTGTGTTCTTCCAGGAGGGTAAAGATCCCCAAGGCTTGAAGGGCAGAATGGTCCGCGCTTGGCGCAAGATTCATAGAAAAGGAAGGAAAAAGTTGGGTCCTAAGAATTGTGTTGCTATGGAGCCTTACACCGCTTGGGTTAGGAAGAGAGTGTTAGAGTATCTCATGCCTTATGAGTATCTGAGACCTACACCGTTGGTTATGGCTGGGCCTTCAACCCTCCCTAACCAAGGAGTAGAGGAGTCGAGAGACGAAGACCGGTCACGTGCTTGGATCCGTGAACGAGAAGAGTTGCTTCAGCAGATTAAGGAGAAGGATGCTTTGATTGAGTTTCTCGAGCATCAGGTCATTGATGATCCTAATGATGCATGGACTTCTCTGCTTCCTCAGTCTTCCAAGTTTTGGAAGAGGAAGTACGATCGACTCGCTAAGGAGAAGGCAAATATGGAGGCATCCTATGAGGAGGAGGTGAAAAGGCTTCGCGCATCTTATCTTCCTGTGTCCAGAACTTTAGATGATTGTTTCTAGGGATCCATAGGATGGTCATTTTCCTTTCCTCTTATATTGTATCTTGGTCACCAATGTTGTACTTCTTTGGTGTAAAAATATTTTCCAGATATTATTGATGAGATGTTTCCATATGTGATAAAAATGTAATATTTCCCAAAATTTGCAAACAGAACTTTAAAGTTCCTCTGAAATAAAAAACAAATCATATGCACAAGCATTGCATGCATCATGTGCATAAGCAGGTTTTGTTCCCGACTTCCTGTCCTGTGGTCTAACTCTGTGTTCTTCATTTATTTTGAAGACAAGCTGACTCACCGGTACTACACCAGAGCCAACATTTCAAGACTGATGGATCATCTGGAACAACAGAACCACGAGCTGAAAGAGGAAGTGGCCAGATTAAGTGCTTTGATGGAATCATTCTTGGCTTCTCAGAGCCAGTCTTCTCCGACACCTTCAACTCATCCCTAGAGGACAGTCATCTCTGAGATTGTCTCCTCGACTGTTCCTGCAGCCAGTGCACACTTTGCTCCGGCAGCCATGCCAACCGGATTCCCGTGGGGGATGCCTCCCAATTTCATACCCGAGGGTCCTGCTCCCACCTTTGCTTCTATGTCGGCATCTAGCTCGGTCCTTGTTGTTCCTCCTCCTGTCGTGCATACTTTGCCCAGAGTAGACGACACCATCTATCATTATGAGCCGTCTGAAGACCCAGATGTCTATGAGAAGATGGACGCTATGAACGATCAATTTCTTGAGCTTCGCAAGGAATTGAAAACTCTCAGAGGAAAGGATCTTTTCGACAAGTCTGTTGTCGAACTCTGCTTGGTTCCTAACGTGAAGATCCCTGTAAAATTCAAGGTCCCTGACTTTGAGAAGTACAAGGGAAATACTTGCCCTCTCAGCCATCTGGTCATGTATGCCAGGAAGATGTCAACTCAGACCGACAATGACCAACTGCTCATCCATTATTTTCAGGACAGTCTGTCCGGTGCCGCTCTGCGTTGGTACATGGGTTTAGATAGTGCGAACATCCGATCTTTCAACGACCTTGGCGAGGCCTTCATCAAGAAATACAAGTACAACGTGGATATGGCTCCCGATAGGGATCAATTAAGAGCCATGTCCCAGAAGGATAAAGAGACGTTTAAAGAATATGCCCAGAGGTGGCGAGAGTTAGCAGCGCAGATCGTGCCTCCGCTAGAAGAGAAAGAGATGACCAAAATCTTTTTGAAGACCTTGAGTTCTTTTTATTATGAGCGGATGATTGCTAGCGCTCCTTCTGACTTCACCAAAATGGTGAATCTGGGGATGCGTCTAGAAGAAGGGGTTAGAGAAGGACGTCTAACCAGAGAAGAAGGCTCTTTTGCCAAAAGATATGGGGCATTTGGAAAGAAGAAAGATGGAGAGGCACATGCTGTGACCTCCCATGTGAAACCAAGAAGACCCTCCGTGAGGAGGAAGACCGTGCGTCCTACTGGTAACCAACACCAGATGGCTCATATAGAACATGTATTCAGAGATAATCAATAGTATCAACATCACAACAACAATCAGCAACCACATCCGCAATATTAGCAACAACAACACCGTCCGCAACAACAGGCCTATCAACCTCGAAACAGTAATCAAACCAGCACGAGTTACGAGAGGAAAAGGGTCACCTTCGATCCTATTCCGATGACGTATGCAGAGTTATATCCCTCTTTGATAGAAAGGAAGTTGATTACTCCGAGAGATCCACCGGCTATACCTGCCAACCCCTAGTGGTGGTATAAGCCTGAATTACACTGTGTTTATCATTCTGGTGCTCCTGGCCACGACGTGGAGAATTGTTACCCCTTGAAGACCAAGGTTCAAGACCTTGTGAGGGGTGGCATTCTGTGTTTTGAGGACGTAGGTCCTAACGTGAAGAAGAACCCATTGCCCGAGCATGGGAAATCTGTCAACATGGTCTAGGGCTGCCCTGGCAAGTACAAAGTCAAGTATGTCAGTCATATTTGACAATCTCTGGTCGAGATGCATCATTTGCTATGTGATTATAGTCATTATGAGCATGACCACGATAGATGCCGAGTCTGTTCTGTCAACCAGAGAGGTTGTCGCCAGGTGCGCAAAGATGTGCAAGAAATGCTGGATGAAGGAGTCATTGAGATCCTTCAGAATAGGAATGTTGACAAAGATGAGCCCGAAGTCAATGTGATCTCTCCAGTGTTCCGGATCCCCGAACCCGTTATTATCAAGTATGATAGTAGCAAGCAGAAGGTTTCTCCTGCCTTGACCATCAAGCCAGCCGGACCAGTACCATACTCTTCCGAGAAAGCAATTCCCTATCGCTACAATGTTGTAGCAGTAGAGAATGGGAAAGAAGTATCCTTACCATCTTCCTCTGTTGTTAACATTGCGGATGTCAGTGGTTTGACCCGCAGCGGTCGTGTGTTTTCAACACCTCCCAAGCCCCAGGCTATTGCTGATTCTGTTGAACGCCCGATTGGGAATGCTGTGAGCACTCCGAATCCGGCACCTGTTGTTAAGCCCCCCTCTACATTGATAACTTCTGCTTTTGTTGGCCCTAGGGGCAATATGAAAGAAGACTGTGATGAGATGCTGAGGCTCATCAAGAGAAGTGAGTATAATGTTGTAGACCAGCTTCTATAAACGCCATCCAAAATATCGGTGTTATCATTGCTTTTAAATTCAGAACCACACCGAGAGGCTCTACAGAAGGTTTTGGATGTGGCATATGTGGATCATGATGTCACGATAGAACAATTCGATAGTATTGTTGCAAACATTACTGCTTGTAACAATTTGAGTTTCTGTGACTCTGATCTCCCGATGAGGGAAGAGACCACAACTTGGCATTACACATATCTATGAATTGTAAAGACGACGCCATGTCCAATGTGCTGGTGGACACTGGGTCACCACTGAACGTATTGCCAAAGTCCACTCTCTCAAAACTATCATATCAGGGGCCTCCCATGAGGCAGAGTGGAATAGTTGTGAAGGCTTTCGATGGGTCTCGGAAAACGGTGATTGGGGAAGTTGATCTCCCAATCAAAATCGGACCAAGTGATTTCCAGATTACCTTCCAGGTTATGGATATTCATCCGTCGTATAGCTGTCTCTTAGGCAGACCATGGATTCACGAGGCAGGCGCCGTGACATCGACCCTACACCAGAAATTGAAATTTGTGAAGAATAAGAAACTGGCGGTGGTAGGGGGAGAAAAGGCTCTCCTGGTTAGCCATTTTTCTTCCTTCTCATATATAGATGTTGAGGATGAAGTTGGAACTCCTTTCCAAGCTTTATGTATTGCTGAGCCTATTGAGAAGAGAACTCCTTCATTTGTTTCCTACAAAGATGCGAAGTTGGCCATTGTGTGTGGCGCAACTGCTGGTTTAGGGAAGATGATTGAGCTAGAAGATAACAGGTCTCGGGCTGGCATAGGTTATCCGTCTGGGGTTTTCAACACGCAAGGGCTGTACAAGAGTGGAGGTTTCATCCACACCAGTCAGAGTGAGGAAGCTGCTGCCATTCTGGAAGAGGACGAAGAGGATTCTGGCAACTTCGTCATCCTTGGGGGAATCTGCAATAATTGGGTCGCTGTGGATATTCCAACAGTTATCCATAAGTCGAAGTAATGTTCATTGTGTTTAAAAACCCTTCTCCCATGCCAAAAGGAGGAGTGACGACATTGTTGGCACATTAATACAATGATATTTTCATTCAATAAATTCATGCTAAATGTTTGTTTTTCCAATTTATTTTCCCTTTTTGCTTTTTTGCATGAAATTGGTGATCACATAAAACCTTAAAAATAGAATAAAATCAATCTTTTTCATCTGCATAATGATTGCCTATGTTTGAATTCTAAAGCTTTTCATATCCAAAATCATTATGCAGGTTGTTTTCTAGACCCATTGAACATAATAATCCAACACCATCTCCCAATTTTGAGTTCCCTGTAATCGAGGAGGAAGAAGATGATTATGAAGAGATTCTTGACGAGATTACCCGTCTACTTGAGCATGAAGAAAAGATCATTCAACCGCACCTTGAGAATCTGGAAACAGTCAACTTGGGGTCTGAGGATTGTGTGCGAGAAGTAAAGATTGGGGCACTCCTGGAAGAATCTGTTAAGAAGGGGTTGATTGAATTGCTACGAGAATACGTTGATGTCTTTGCATGGTCATATGAAGACATGCCTGGTCTAGATACTGATATTGTGTAACACTTCTTACCCTTGAAGCCTGAGTGCGTGCCTGTGAAGCAGAAGCTCAAAAGAACTCATCCTGATATGGTAGTAAAGATCAAAAAGGAAGTTCAGAAGCAAATTGATGTGGGGTTTCTGGTGACTTCTACATATCCTCAATGGGTGGCCAATATAGTGCCCGTGCCTAAGAAAGACGGAAAATTCCGGATGTGTGTGGACGATAGAGACTTGAATAAAGCTAGTCCAAAAGATGATTTTCCTCTGCCACATATTGATATGTTGGTAGATAATATAGCTAAATTCAATGTCTTCTCATTTATGGATGGATTTTCCGGATATAACCAGATCAAGATGGCACCCGAGGATATGGTGAAGACAACATTCATCACACCTTGGGGAACATTCTGTTATCGAGTGATGGCCTTCGGTTTGAAGAACGCCGGAGCCACGTATCAACGAGCTATGACCACCTTGTTTCATGATATGATGCACAAGGAGATCGAGGTATATGTTGATGATATGATTGCTAAGTCGAGAACGGAAGTTGAACATGTAGATCATTTGTTGAAGCTTTTTCAGCGTCTAAGGAAGTATAAGCTTCATCTGAATCCCAACAAGTGTACATTTGGAGTCCATTCTGGAAAGTTATTGGGCTTTATTATTAGTGAAAGAGGTATTGAGGTTGATCCTGCAAAGGTCAAAACAATACAAGAGATGCCTGCGCCCAAAATAGAGAAGCAAGTCCGAGGTTTTCTTGGCCGCTTGAATTATATTTCCAGATTCATATCCCACATGACTGCCACATGTGCGCCGATATTCAAGCTCCTCCGGAAAGATCAGTCTCATAATTTGACCGAGGATTGCCAGAAAGCTTTTGACAGTATTAAAGAGTATCTGTCTGAACCTCCGATCCTGTCTCCGCCTGTGGAAGGAAGACCTTTGATCATGTATCTGACCGTTCTTGAAGACTCGATGGGTTGTGTCCTTGGTCAGCAAGATGAAACAGGGAAGAAAGAATATGATATTTACTACTTAAGCAAGAAGTTCACTGATTGTGAGTCTCGATACTCAATGCTTGAGAAGACATGCTGTGCTTTGGCTTGGGCTGCTAAGCGCTTACGCCAGTATATGATAAATCATACGACTTGGTTGATATCCAGAATGGATCCAATGAAGTATCTCTTCGAGAAGCCTGATTTAACAGGGAGAATTGCCTGTTGGCAAATGTTGTTATCTGAGTAAGATACTGAGCATCGAGCTCAGAAGGCTATTAAAGGTAGTATCTTGGCTGACCACTTGGCACATCAGCCAATTGAGGATTATCAGTCAGTTCAGTATGACTTCCCAGATGAGGAGATTTTGTATTTGAAAATAAAAGATTGTGATGAGCCCACGCTCGATGAAGGGCCAGAGCCTGGTTCCAGATGGAGTATGGTGTTTGATGGCGCTGTAAATCAGTATGGAAATGGTATTGGGGCAATGATTATTACTCCTCAGGGCACACATATTCCTTTTACATCAAGGCTAACTTTCAAATGCACGAATAATATGGCTGAGTATGAGGCATGTATTATGGGATTGGAGGAATGCATTGATCTAAGGATCAAGCATCTCGATGTATATGGTGATTCGACCCTCGTTGTTAATCAGATTAAGGGTGAATGGGAAACGAATCAGCATGGCCTCATTCCATATAGGGATTATGCGAGGAGGATTTCAACGTTCTTTACTGAGGTTGACTTGCATCATATTCCTCGAGATGAGAATCGGATGGCAGATGCTCTTGCTACGCGTGCTTCGATGATTGTGGTTAAACTTTGGAATGAAGTCCCCAATATCACTGTAATGCGCTTGGACTGACCAGCTCATGTGTTCGCAGTAGAAGAGGTAAAAGATGATAAGCCGTGGTATTACGACATCAAGTGTTTCCTTCAGAACCAGGTTTACCCGCCTGGGGCATCTGTGAAAGATAGGAAAACCTTGAGGAGATTATCAGGCAGTTTCTACCTCAATGGTGATGTGCTTTACAAGAGAAATTTTGACATGGTTCTGCTCAGATGCCTAGATAGACACGAAGCAGGCCTGTTGATGATTGAAGTTCATGAGGGTTCATTTGGTACTCATTCCAATGGACATGCCATGGCTAGAAAGATGTTAAGAGCAGGCTACTATTGGCTGACAATGGAGTCTGACTGCTGCAAATACGTGAAGAAATGCCATAAGGGTCAGATTTATGCGGATAAGATTCATATTCCCCCGACACTTCTGAATGTGATTTCATCACCATGGCCTTTCTCCATGTGGGGAATTGACATGATTGGCATGATAGAGCCGAAAGCGTCCAACGGACACAAATTTATTCTCGTAGCAATTGATTACTTCACCAAGTGGGTTGAAGCGGCGTCATATGCAAATGTGACCAGGCAGGTGGTAGTGAAGTTTATCAAGAATCAACTTATATGCCGTTATAGTGTGCCAGATAAGATCATTACTGATAATGGATCTAACTTGAATAACAAAATTATGAAAGAGCTATGTAGTGAGTTCAAGATTGCACACCATAATTCTTCTCCTTATAGACCCAAGATGAATGGGGCTGTTGAAGCTGCTAATAAGAATATCAAGAAGATTATCCAGAAGGTGGTTGTCACATATAAGGATTGGCATGAGATGTTGCCATTTGCTTTACATGGATATTGTACGTCTGTCCGCACTTCAACAGGGGCAACCCCTTTCTCTCTTGTTTAAGGTATGGAGGTTGTGCTCCCAGTAGAGGTGGAGATCCCATCAATGAGCGTCCTGATGGAGGCCAAGTTTACTGATGGTGAATGGGTTCAGAGTCGTTATGACCAACTGAATTTGATAGAAGAAAAGAGATTGACTGCCATGTGCCATGCCCAGTTATATCAACAGAGAATGAAGAAAGCTTTTGATAAGAAGGTCAAGCCTCACGTGTTCCGAGAAGGCGACCTTGTGCTCAAGAAAGTCTTGTGTTTCGCGCCCGATTCCAGGGGCAAGTGGACTCCAAACTATGAAGGTCCATATGTTGTTAAGAGAGCCTTTTCAGGTGGTGCTTTTATACTTACAACTATGGATGAAGAGGATTTCACTCGTCCTGTGAATTTAGATGCAGTCAAGAAATACTTCGCCTAGAAATAAAAAACAGAATAGCTCGCTAAGTTGAAAACCCGAAAGGGCGGCTTAGGCAAAAATGAGCGTCTCGGTGGATTGAAAACCCGAAAGAGAGATCCAGGCAAAAGTTAGAGACATAAAAAAATGAATATATGTATCCCGCTAGATTGAGTACCTCATCCTGGGGCAATCTAGGCAAAAATTAGGGATTTGGCAAGTAACTGCATTCTGACAAGACTTTGATTCTACAACTGTATCCGTCAGAGATTCTTGCTCATTCGTCATCAACCGAAGCTTCAAATACATCGAATTCAGAATTGGTGGAGAAATGGTCATTATGTTCAATGTAGCCTTTGTTAGACGGTGTGGCTAGTGATCAAGAGGGGGGGGGGTGAATAGATCACCTCTTTGAAATTTAACGGATTTAAAGTTTTAACAGAGTTTTTTAAAGTTGGCGGAAAAAATCAGTCCCGAATCGACTTCCGTCTATTCTGAACCGCTAATAGAAAACCGGACACACGAGTTTAATGCTGGATTTGAATAAGAATGACAGAAACAATCCACACCAGAATTTTAGCTAATTGAATGCACTTATCATTAAAGTCTATTTCCAATGAATAAAACCTAGCTAACAATTTTGTCAAACAGTTGGTGTGTGTGTGATCAATGGTGAGCAGCAGTAGAGTTTAATTAAAAGGTTTTCTTGCCACTGCTGTCTTGCAAAAGGAACAATCACAACACACTAACTGAAATTGCGAAAACTGTTTTAAACGTAAAGAGGAGTAAGGTAAGAATACGATACGCAGAGATTTGGTAAGGAAGTTCCCCACGTCGTCCTCGCGTGTGGGTACGTCTCCCTCTCAATTTCAAACGAAATTGAGAACTTTGATTATCAATTATTGCCGAATTCGTTGATACAAGGTTATGATACAAAGACAGAATTCTAAATTCCAAGAACTTCTTCTTGTATGAACCTTCACTTGATCTGAGCACGATCAAGAATTTCCTGCACGAGATTGCAAACAATTCACCGGTTCCACGACCTGCTTGCGAAATCCCCCGATCTCCAAACGCAACGCTGCGGCTGAATCTGTTCTGCAACCGTGACTCACAAACCCTCAAGAACACTCCAGTTCTTGAAGGATAAACCAGTAGGTTTTTCCTCGAAACCCCCTTCAATCTTCAACTCAGCTAGATCCTCGATCGTTCCACTGCAAACCACAGCTGGATCCTTGATCGTACCACTGAACGTTATCTCGATAATCCTTTAATCCAAAGAACAAGAATGGTTATGTGTTGATGTTCTTGAAGAAAGGTGATTGAGAAGATGAAGAAGATGAAGTCTCTTTCAGGTTTCTATTTGCTCTCAAACAATTGCTACAACACTGCTTTTGATCTTGTGTTCAATTGTTTTTCCCTCAAAGAATTCGTTGCTACCACTGCTGTCATAACATGTCTTATATATGCAGCAAAAAACAGAAACTGTTAGAGCACAAAACATCTTTATGCATTGATACATGAGAGTATGCATCGATGCATACTGTAAGATAAGTGAGTTTTTGGTGAAATGGATTAATCATGTATCGATGCATATTTCGTATGTATTGATGCATATGACCTTTCCACTAACATGCATCGATGCCTAATGCGTATGCATTGATACACAGGCTGTTTCAATTGGTCATGTATCGATGCAGGGATCGTATGGATCGATCCATAGAGCCTTTTGCCTTTCATGTGTTGATGCATGACTCGTATGCATCGATGCATACTGAACAAAAAGAGTTTTATGATATACCACATGCTGTATGTATCGATGCATAGGCTTATGTGTTGATGCATACTGACACAAAATGGATTTTATGTGTTATTTTAAGAGATGTATCAATGTAGGTCTTTATGTACAGTTATGCAACAATAGAATGGGATAAAACCACAATAAAAACACAAATGTATCATGTAATGTAATGCACAGCTAACATTTGGATGATGATCACACAATTTGCTATCATTCAAAATTAATTCAAAGTAAAGAATTTTCTCACAAACTCCCCCTTTTTGATGATGGCAAATTCTTGGCAAGATGTGTGATACTCCCCCTGAGTTTGTGCATATCTGCATTTTCTCCCCCTTTGTCAACATCAAAAAGAGGAAGAAACAGGTTTATCAAGGTAGCATGGCAAAAATATTGATAAAACGACTATCATTCACAAAGTAAAGAATCATTCACAAAGAATGACGAATAAGGGCAATAACCATAGAGATAAACAGAAAGTGAAAAGCATTTAAGTATTCAAACGAGTTTAAGAATTACATAAGCTAAACCATATATTGTGCAACAAAAATAGAAACTTGAGCAATATGAGATGAAATGCAGTGATATGAAATGATGGTGGGTTAATTTGGATTGTTGCCACCACAGGACTCTTCATCATCTCTGGTAGGATCTCTGTAGCTTGGTGGAGGCGGAGGAGGAGGCATTGTGTCTGGATTTTGGCCCATGAAGGAGTATTGCCTAAATCGGTTCTGGACTTCAATGCTTCTAAAGCTGTCCATAATACCAGGATTTTCACGGCAGTCGTCCATAAAGCCAGACATTTCGTTGTAGAAAACTTGATGCCATTTAACCAAGTCTTGGTGCCAAGCGTGTTGATTCTGATACATCCATGTATGCTCATCATGCCAGTCACGATGCTCCTTGTGCCACTCAGATTGTTGTACATTCCAATACCGTGCTTCTTCATGGCGTTCTTTGTTAGCAATTTCCATCTGTTGAAGCATATGAGTGATGTCCGCAGTAGGTATTGAGGATGAAGTGCCACCTGAGAATGGAGGGGCTGTAGGTTCAGGTACGTAGTTGGTAGGAGACCACCTTCGTGGCACCCAATCACCCCAACCGGCATTGGCCTTAGCTTGAGGCACATCTGTTTCAGGCGCATCCTGCATTTCTTCATCAGGCTGTTCTTCAGCAACATGGATTCGTTCCGAAGGCACGTCAAAGTTGTAGATTTTGGTTTTGGATTTTCTTTCAAAGAAGTAGAAACATTTGCGGTCCTTGTCCCACCGATATCCCATATGCGATAGAGTGGAAGAGTCAAACTCTTGAGCAGCAGATGGAGATAGGAGAGGAACAATAGGTATTGCAACTTTCCAAAACTTAAGAATTTTCATAATTTGAGAAGCATACCCTAGAGCCACATTCTTGGAGCTGTCTCGCACGAAAAATAGACGTTTTACAAAGTAGTTTGCCCAATTTAAGAGAACCTTATTTTGCAGAATGTAGAGAAGATGTATGCTTGGCCTATCCAACCGAGAATGTCCACTGTTTGTTGGACGCAGAATGTGTGTGATAATCCAGTGAAGAATACGCGGAGTTTGCTTGATCATACCTGACGTGACGTGTTCATCCTCACTCAGCGGTCTGTCTATCTTTAGGATAGATGGAGTAAAGTCCTTCATGTCAAATTCAGTATCAAAATGCTGGTCATGCCAGGACTTGACATTCATTGACGGAAGCGGAATTTGAAACACCGGTTCCCAATCAGAGGCTTCAAAGGTATATGTTCTGACACCGATAGAACACCGGAACATATAGCCTCTACCGGTTTGTAAGCCAGCATAAAAGGCCCGGATGAAATCCTCATGGTAGTCATCCTTCGTAGACAGAAATGACCCGAGTCTTTGTGCATGTAGTAGTTCAACCACCTCATTTAGGTGCAGGTGAATAGCATCTATTTTATCAAAGACATGGGGTTTCATGACTAACCTTGTCTTGAAGGATTCCTCAAATTCAGCAGCAGTAGCAGGATGAAGTAAGTTTAAGGCATTTGAAGGAACATCTGGTGGTGGCTGAGAAGTACCGGCTGTTTCCTTTCCCTTTCCTTTTCCTTTTGCTCTGGCTGGAATAGTGCGTGGAGGCATGGTGATGTGAGATTTAGGGTTTTAGAGAGAGTGAAGATGAGGAAGATTAGGGTTAGCCACTGGTTTTGGGGTTTTGAGGACAGATGATATGAAGTCTTGAGATAGGAAGTGATAGGGTTGGCTGATGTGTCGATGCATGAGAGAGAAAAAAGTGTATTTAAAGCAAATATCATCAGTATGTGTCGATGCAAATGGCCATGGATCGATGCCTATTATTCACATTTGTTTATAACAGGCTTGTGTATCGATACATGCGATGGATGCATCGATGCATCCTGAACCAGTTTGTTAAAAGAAATTGAAATCCAGAATATAGGGATCGATGCATACATGTTTTGTGTCGATGCATACTGATGCTAAACCAGATTTTAATGAATTTTGATGCAGTATGGATATGCATTATGCACTATGTCATGATGGTTATGCCCAAGAAAGATTCATAAGTCAGATTTTTAATGTGCAAGCAATATAGGCAACCAATATATGCAATCAAATTTACATCAACAAGAGTAAGAACATCTGTTCTAACATACACAACCACTTAGCAGTAAGAGAATTGTAGAAAGGATTGATATTACCTCTGTTGGCGTAATCTTGTGATGGATAAGTGTCATCTAAAACGAATCTTATTAACCAAGGTGAGGCATAATATAATTAAGAGGCAACATGCTTAAGACATCAAATGAGAAAGATCTAAGATCCCTAATTCACGACGAATGTTGAAGAAAGGTTCCGTTGCCAAAGGTTTAGTGAAAATATCAGCAAGCTGATTTTGGAGTCAACGTGCTCAAATACAACGTCTTCTTTTTCAACATGGTCGCGAAGAAAGTGATGTCTAATCTCTATGTGTTTAGTGCGTGAGTGTAAAACAGGGTTTTTAGTAAGGTTTATGGCACTAGTGTTGTCACATTTTATAGGAATACATTTGAGTTGAATGTTGAAGTCTTGTAGTTGCTGCTTCAGCCATAAAATCTGAGCGCAACAACTACCGGCTGCAACGTATTCTGCCTCTGCAGTTGACAAAGCCACAGAAACTTGCTTTTTGCTATGCCAACTTACCAAGGAATTTGAAAACAGGTGACATGTACCACTTGTGCTTTTCCTATCTGATTTGCAGCCAACAAAATCAGAATCGGAGTACCCTACTAAACTACAATCACTTCCTTTGGAATACCAAAACCCATATTTAGGTGTTCCGTGAAGATATCTAAATATGCGCTTCACCGCTTTTAGGTGCGATTCCTTAGGATTTGATTGATAGCGTGCACACATACAAACACTAAACATGATGTCAGGTCTAGAAGCAGAAAGATACAAGAGAGATCCAATCATACCTCTGAACTTTTTGACATCTACACACTTACCATGCTCATCCTTATCTAGATTTCCGTTAGTAGGCATTGAGGTGTCAATTGATTTTGAGTCATTCATTCCAAAGCGCTTGAGTAGTTCTCTGCAGTATTTTGTTTGACATACTGCTGTACCCTCATCAAGTTGCTTTATTTGCAGTCCTAGGAAGTAGTTCAGTTCCCCCATTAGACTCATCTCAAATTCACCCTGCATAACCTTAGAAAATTCTTCGACCAAGTGTATGTTAGTTGAACCAAATATTATATCGTCGACATAAACTTTAACTAAAAGAATGTGCTTCCCTTTGTGTTTAATAAAGAGAGTATTGTCCACCTTACCTCTTGAATATCCATGATCAATTAGGAATTTGCTAAGCCTTTCATACCAAACCCGAGGGGCTTGTTTAAGACCATACAAAGCTCGTTTTAATTTGTAAACATGATCTGGATTTTCAGCATTTTCAAAACCAGGAGGTTGTGAAACATATACTTCTTCATTTATGACACCATTAAGAAAAGCACTCTTTACGTCCATTTGGTAAAGCTTAAAATCCTTAGAACACGCATAGGCAAGCAAAAGACGTATAGCTTCAAGGCGAGCAACTGGAGCATAAGTTTCCTCATAGTCTATGCCCTCCTCTTGGTTATACCCTTGTGCTACTAAACGTGCCTTGTTCCTAGTAATCACTCTGTTTTCATCAAGCTTATTTCTAAAAACCCACTTAGTGCCTATGATATGATGATCTCGCGGACGAGGGACAAGTTCCCAGACGTCATTTCTTTTAAATTGATTAAGCTCTTTTTGCATGGCCATTAGCCAAAATTCATCAATCAAGGCCTCTTTGGCATTTTTAGGTTCTACTTGTGAAACAAACGCGAAGTGAGAACAAAAATTACTTATCTTAGACCGGGTCATTACTCCCTTTGAAATGTCTCCCAAGATGTTGTCAATGGGATGGTCTTTTGAGGATTTCCAAGCTGTTGGAAGATCCTTCACTTCAGCTGTCTTTTCTTCCTCATTTTCTTCATGACTAGTATCTTCCTCCTTCTCATGGGCAGCTGTTTTGGACTGATCAGTTTCCTCAACAGCTTCCTTGAGTATGTCTTCTGTAGATACACCTGCGTCATCAAAAGAAATACCTTTTCCGACATTTTTCGGATAAGACTCATCAAAAGAAACATGAACAGATTCTTCAACAGTAAGTAAACGCTTATTATACACTCTATATGCTTTACTTGACAGTGAGTAACCAAGAAAGATACCTTCATCCGCTTTTGCATCAAACTTCCCAATATTTTCCTTACCGTTATTCAAAACAAAACATTTACAACCGAATACGTGAAGATGTGACAAGTTTGGTTTTCTTCCTTTCAAAAGTTCATAAGGAGTTTTATTTAAAATAGGACGAATTAAGATTCTGTTTAAAACATAATAGGCTGTGCTGACAGCATCAGCCCAAAAGTATTTTGGTAATCCGCCCTCATTAAGCATTGTTCTTGCCAACTCCTCTAAAACACGATTTTTACGCTCCACAACGCCATTTTGTTGTGGAGTTCGAGGAGCTGAAAAATTATGCTCAATACCATACTTGTCACAGAACTTCTCAAAGTGATAATTTTGAAACTCACCACCATGATCGCTACGAATTGTAACTATTTTGGAATTCATTTTGTTTTGGGACAGATTTGCAAAGTTTTTAAAAGCAGAAAAAGTTTCATCTTTGCTATGAAGGAATATAGTCCAAGTAAATCTAGAGTAGTCATCAACTATTACAAAGCCATAGTAATTTCCACCTAGGCTCTTTGTCCTAGAAGGTCCAAAGAGATCCATATGGAGAAGCTCAAGGGGTCGTGAAGTTGAAATTACATTTTTAGATTTAAAAGAGACCCTCGTTTGCTTTCCCATTTGGCACGCATCACATAGGCGGTCTTTTGAAAATTTTATTTTTGGTAGACCGACTACTAGATCCTTAGATACAACCTTATTAAGCAAATCGAAATTAACATGCGCTAAACGTCTATGCCAAAGCCAAGAATCATCATTCAAGGTGACTAGACATTTAGTACTTGTTAAAGGTACATCAAACAGGTCAAGCATATAGATATTGTTTACTCTTACACCCTTAAACACAATGTTCTGTTCAGCATGTTCAATTATGCAGCAAGTTTTTGTGAACGAAACTTTATAGCCCATGTCGCATAGTTGACTTATGCTTAACAAATTGTGTTTAAGTCCCTCTACTAGATGGACATTTGAAATAGTAGTGGTGGAGGGATTACCTACACTACCTTTGCCGAGTATAGCTCCTTTGTTATTGTCTCCATAAGTAACATATCCCTTCTTCTTTGCCTTGAAGTCTATAAAAAGCGATATGTCACCAGTCATGTGCCTCGAGCAGCCGCTGTCAAGAAACCACCTTCTATCTGCGGAGGCAAGGCACTCATCCTACAATATCAAAGGAGAGAAGTTGGTACCCAATTTTCATTGGGTCCAAGTGGGTAAGTGCTAACATGGTTGCCTTTTGGCTTCCATTGATAAATACCTTTAGGGACAAGAAATCTCCTAAACTTGCATTTCTCAATGGTATGGCCAGCATGACAACAATAATGACATAAACCATGATGATGTGTTTGTTGTTTCTTGTTCATTGAATCCTTTAGAATAAAAGAGTATTTTGCATATGGAGGATTTAATGACTTCTTAAGCAACCTAGAGTCAATGGCATAAGTAACTTTAGGTTGTAGCGCCTTCTTTAATTTGACCTTAAGAGTGTTTACCTCTTTTTGCCAAATATAACAAGCGTCACAATACTTAACTCTACTACATCCATCAATGTCAATAGTTTTTGAATTTTCTGCAATACTAGCTTTCAATGCTTCTAAATCAATTTCAGTTTTGTTTACTTTACCTTCCAAAAATGAGAAAATATGTTTGTCGGAAGATAGTCTTTTAAAAGCATCTACAGCTTCATTATGCAGTTTTTCAAAAGCTATTTTTAGTTCCGAAAAAGACATAGAGGAGAAATTATTGTAATAAGCTTGTTTTACCTTTTTGTCATTGTTTTTCTTCTTGTGGTAGGACAGATTTTTTGTGTGAGCCATAAGGCACAGATTTGCAGCTTCATCACCATCACTTGAGCTTTGTGTGCTTGATGAATCACTATCACTTTCCCATGCAATGTACGCTCTTCTTTGTTTGTTGTACCCTTTTGGTGAATCTTTTCTTTGATCCTTATACTTCATAGGACAGTCCGTTTTATAATGTCCAGATTTACCACAATTAAAACAGGATCCTCTTCCTCTACTCTTCTTGTTCTCTTCTTGTTTCGAATTTATAGATTGCCTTCGAAACTTCATGAGATTTTTGTCGGAATGCTTGACTCCATTCTTTCGAATGAATCTATTATATCTCCTTACAAACAGTCCCATTTCCTCATCATCCGAGTCTTTGTCACTACTTGAATCATTGTCGCTTTGCTCTTTTCGTGAGGACTTAGAGCTAGAGGCCACAAGAGCTATTGGCTTCTTCTCTCCCTCTTTGTCTCTTTTCTTCTCCTTTTCCTTCTTACTTTTGTTCTCATATTTCTCAAGACTTTCCAATGCTTGCTGATGTTCTTCCAGCTTTCCAAACAGAGTTGTAATCGTAAGTCTTGTGAGATCATTGGCTTCCTTAATTGCTGTTACTTTAGGTTGCCACTCCCTGCTAAGACACCTGAGAATTTTATTAGTAGCAATTTCATTGGAAATAGGTTTTCCAAGCGCATTCAATCGGTTAGTTAGATGAGTGAATCTCTTTTGCATGTCGGAGATAGATTCTCTTTGTTTCATGCGAAAGAGCTCAAACTCTTGATTGAGTGTGTTAATGCGGGACTATTTTACTTCAGTAGTACCCTCATGGGCAACTTCTAAAGCATCCCACATTTCTTTAGCTGTCGTGCAATGAGATACTCGATAATACTCATCAACACCAAGTGCTGAAATTAGCATGTTTCGAGCTTTCCAATCACACGACCACTTTTTCTCATCTTTCTCATTCCAATCATCTTCTGGTTTAGGTACTATGGCGCCAGCCGCATTTGTCATAGTAATTTGGAACGGACCATTTTCAATGGCAGCCCATACTAACCTATCCACAGAATTTATATGAACTCGCATGCAGTCTTTCCAGTAGCCGTAATTTTCACCGTTGAAAATAGGCGCTCTATTATACGCCTCCTTTGGTTCAGAATCCATACTGTTACAGGCAGCCACAGAGCACCAGCGAACCGGCGCTCTGATACCACTTGTTAGACGGTGTGGCTAGTGATCGAGAGGGGGGGTGAATAGATCACCTCTTTGAAATTTAACGGATTTAAAGTTTTAACAGAGTTTTTTAAAGTTGGCGGAAAAAATCAGTCCCGAATCGACTTCCGTCTATTCTGAACCGCTACTAGAAAACCGGACACACGAGTTTAATGCTGGATTTGAATAAGAATGACAGAAACAATCCACACCAGAATTTTAGCTAATTGAATGCACTTATCATTAAAGTCTATTTCCAATGAATAAAACCTAGCTAACAATTTTGTCAAACAGTTGGTGTGTGTGTGATCAATGGTGAGCAGCAGTAGAGTTTAATTAAAAGGTTTTCTTGCCACTGCTGTCTTGCAAAAGGAACAATCACAACACACTAACTGAAATTGCGAAAACTATTTTAAACGTAAAGAGGAGTAAGGTAAGAATACGATACGCAGAGATTTGGTAAGGAAGTTCCCCACGTCGTCCTCGCGTGTGGGTACGTCTCCCTCTCAATTTCAAACGAAATTGAGAACTTTGATTATCAATTATTGCCGAATTCGTTGATACAAGGTTATGATACAAAGACAGAATTCTAAATTCCAAGAACTTCTTCTTGTATGAACCTTCACTTGATCTGAGCACGATCAAGAATTTCCTGCACGAGATTGCAAACAATTCACCGGTTCCACGACCTGCTTGCGAAATCCCCCGATCTCCAAACGCAACGCTGCGGCTGAATCTGTTCTGCAACCGTGACTCACAAACCCTCAAGAACACTCCAGTTATTGAAGGATAAACCAGTAGGTTTTTCCTCGAAACCCCCTTCAATCTTCAACTCAGCTAGATCCTCGATCGTTCCACTGCAAACCACAGCTGGATCCTTGATCGTACCACTGAACGTTATCTCGATAATCCTTTAATCCAAAGAACAAGAATGGTTATGTGTTGATGTTCTTGAAGAAAGGTGATTGAGAAGATGAAGAAGATGAAGTCTCTTTCAGGTTTCTATTTGCTCTCAAACAATTGCTACAACACTGCTTTTGATCTTGTGTTCAATTGTTTTTCCCTCAAAGAATTCGTTGCTACCACTGCTGTCATAACATGTCTTATATATGCAGCAAAAAACAGAAACTGTTAGAGCACAAAACATCTTTATGCATTGATACATGAGAGTATGCATCGATGCATACTGTAAGATAAGTGAGTTTTTGGTGAAATGGATTAATCATGTATCGATGCATATTTCGTATGTATTGATGCATATGACCTTTCCACTAACATGCATCGATGCCTAATGCGTATGCATTGATACACAGGCTGTTTCAATTGGTCATGTATCGATGCAGGGATCGTATGGATCAATCCATAGAGCCTTTTGCCTTTCATGTGTTGATGCATGACTCGTATGCATCGATGCATACTGAACAAAAAGAGTTTTATGATATACCACATGCTGTATGTATCGATGCATAGGCTTATGTGTTGATGCATACTGACACAAAATGGATTTTATGTGTTATTTTAAGAGATGTATCAATGTAGGTCTTTATGTACAGTTATGCAACAATAGAATGGGATAAAACCACAATAAAAACACAAATGTATCATGTAATGTAATGCACAGCTAACATTTGGATGATGATCACACAATTTGCTATCATTCAAAATTAATTCAAAGTAAAGAATTTTCTCACAGCCTTTTCCAATATATATCACCAATTTCAAATTTGTAAAGATCTATGGAGTCTTGCCATTTGCAGACTACCATTCCATCAAATAAACTTGAGCCTTTTATCCAATTATTTGCACTCTTATTTGTTTCTATTCAACAAATGTTTCGCATGTTTTAAATTGAGAAAATATCATTGTTTTGAACAAATGAATTTTTCATAACTTGTTTTTAAACAAAGTGAATATTCACAATGACGAAAGGATACTTAGGAGATCCTCAGTGCTCTCCCAATGATGGTATGATCTCCAATAGGGTGAGACAGTTGTTCACATTCCTGGCATGACTGTATCTTCTTCCTCCGGAGCCTTGAGTGGTATGCTTGATGAGATATTCACCACTCTCTCCTTCAGCGGAGTAGCAACCATTCATTCTCAGCAGATGTAACCTCCTTAGTGGGTACGGTATTTGGTGGTTGGTCCCCAGAATCCCTTTATCCCTCTGATGGATTCCCTAGTAGAGTTGCTTATGTGGAGGATATGATCCCCTTGTAACTCCTGTCCTCAGCCGGATTAACTGATGATTCATCCCCTGCAGAGATTTTGTTGCTTCCTGGTATCTCTGATTCCCCGGCAGGTTGGATACTCTCCGATGAACCTGGCTTTCTCTCTTGAGATGTAGTACCGGATGTTTGTGTGCCTACTCCTTGGAGCCGTTTGTGTTAGAAATGTCTGTTTGTCAGCATTCATCATACATAAACCACGTATGTGTGCATATATTTTCAAACATTTGGATATTCATATTGCATTTTTTGCCATATATCTTTGTTTGTTATTCTCTGCTAGT
This sequence comes from Lathyrus oleraceus, assembly GCF_024323335.1. NCBI lineage: Eukaryota > Viridiplantae > Streptophyta > Magnoliopsida > Fabales > Fabaceae > Lathyrus > Lathyrus oleraceus. Next base: position 519,471,070 of record NC_066585.1, on the reverse strand, counting down.
GGGTAATACATTTCCCAAGCAGATGTCGGTGTCTGATCCCTCAATGTAGAGTCAGCCCATTAAGCAGAAAGTGTTTATCTTTCCTTCCACATTCCCCACTGAGTTATATCCTCGTGGACGACGGTTGTTTTCGTTTCCTCCCAACACATATATTGGGATGGGTTTCCCTATTGAGTTATATCCTCACTAGGACGAGTCTTGATTCAGTTTGCCTCTTTGGTTTAATCCTAAATTGGCCTCTTATGACTGTTTCCTGTGTTTCCCCGTGGTATAAATGAATAATTGCTCAGTAATCGATAATTATTCATCTTATCCTCGGCGGAGTCTGTGGTTTTCTACCCTTATACCAGTAGTTGTAAACCCTATTTTCTCCCTTTGCAGAGTTAACCTTTTTGTTCATCCTAGTTGATGACGGTTACTCTCCGTGGTCTTTTATCCGATATCCGGTGGATGTAATCCCTTCCTTGACGGTTATCATTGTCCAAGTAATCGGTGGTGATATTCCCTTCTCGTGGATAATTGCTCTGATTAGGCAATTTATCCCCAGCAAATCATCTCTCATATACCGATTGTCGGTAATGTTTGTTACTCCCCTTGATTGGTCATCATTATATACCTAGTTTCGGTATCCCGATGCCTATCTTTGCCGGTCGATTAATCCTTTATTAACCCAGTAACCAGTTATGGATAATCTTCCATGCGAGTATATTATCTACGTTCTGACGGTAATAAATAATATATCTCATGCACTCTTTGGTCGAAGCCTTTTGTTCTTCCCCAGTTGAGTAAGATTCGTATCCCTGTTTTGGAATCGAATGTCCATCCCATAATCGAGTTTGCTTTTCGGCCCTCTTTTTGGATGATGAGTGTTTTGGGAATATTCCCCAATTCACGCTTTGGTTGGTCACCTATTATATGCCCAGTAACCGGCATCCCTGGTATTCCTTCCTTCTGCTCCCTATTATGACTTTTTGTCCCCTGTGGAGTCAGATTTTCCTGAGTTGAGATATACCTTTTAGGTCTTCCTCAGATGATTTGGTTGATTGATATCTCTCACCCTTATATAGGTCTTAGATATTCATCCTTCCCGAGCATGTTGATCTCTCACCCTTATACCGGTGTTCAGACCACACATCTCTTTGAGCTTATTACCCAGTAACCGGTAATACCTCATCCCGTTGCTTCCCCAGAGGAATTTTTTTGGTTGTTTCCTCAGTTGAGTCCTTAGTGGACATCTCCACCTGAGTCTGGATTTTTATCCGAAGTATCCGTTGCGGATAAGTTTTCCGCTGTATTGGCATATTCCCCAATACGGACGTCTTCGAGTCAGCTCGAGTCTTTCCATTGGATTTATTCCCTTTGGAATTCTGTTCCCCAAGCTTTGAGTCGTGACCTGCTCACGCGTTTTCATCCCTTTACTCCCCGGTAGAGTCTCTGTCCCATAGAATGACTTATTCATGTGGATTGTCAGTTTCTCCGGATTTCTCTTTCTTTATGGACACATATCCCCATAGAGTTTTACTATTTGCATGCATACATCTGCATCATGAGGTCTCTTAGGGACCAAAATTCGTCTCTTTATTATTTAAGCCCATTCTACCCCGTCGAGACGAAGATTTTAACCTTCACTTCTCCGGCTAGAATGACCTTAAATAGGGGCATCTGTAAGACCCCAATTTTGTCCCTAAGATCCCTCATGGCATCATAACATTGCATTTGGCATTGCCTCAAGGATCATAAGCATCTTGGTCCCTCTTGCCTTTGGGTGGGACTCCTTGTGAGTGGTTTGATATCACCAAGCATGCTTGAATTGTATATCATTTCTTTTCTCATTTTATTTACTAACCCAAAAGCACAAAAATATGTCACTAACATCTTTTGTTTGTAGCTTAAGCAATCACAAGGTCTAAAGCTTCAAGGAGATCATTGGTACAAAGACATGGTCAAGAGGAGATAATAGCAAGCATGGTAATGGTTCCCAAAGCTCTCATCCATCAAATATGCCTCCCTAGTATCTCAATTCATCATTTTGATCAAAGCAAGTCAAAGGGTTTGAGGTTTGTGCCTCAGAGAAACCCTAATTCATCTGTGCACAACAATGCCTTGCTCTTGAAGCAATCTCAGCTCGTGATCAAATACAATACAGGGAAGTTATTTAATTCATCATTTCATGCATATTTGAACTTATTTGAGTGTCCTCAATCATCAATTCATCAAGGTAGGAGTTGTGGACTTGAGAAGTTGATCAGTCAATTCATCTGACTATTTTGAAATGCACTGACGCCTAACTTTTGATGTGTTGGTCAAATGGAGATTATTCCAAAAGAAAAAATGTTCTCAAGGACAATATGAACAACTTTCATGTTCATAAAAAATTGATTTGAAGCTCGGAAGGCCATCTGTCATTCCAATACATTATAGGTCATTTTGACTGAAACCCTAATTATGGGTCAACTTTCCAAGGACATAACTCATTCATTTTTTATTATTTTGAGGTGGGATCAAATGCATTGGAAAGCTTAAGATGTCTACTTCAAATGTTATGTTGAACAAAAGTTCAAAATCTCAAAGGAAATACATGTGATAATGCAAGACATTATAGGTCCTTTTTGACCAAATGCATTAAAAGGCAAAAAAGTCCAACTTCTAGTGCCCATAACTTCTTCATAAAAAATCTAAATGATGCCAAATATAAGTCCATTTTGATTGTCTTGAAAAGATATACAACTTTGATGTTGGAGCTATTTTCATTTGAGGCTTGCATCATCAAAGCAAAAGGGCTTGAACATTGGCCAAATTTGGAAACTTTGCATTGACATGTTTTGCACATCACACTTTAAACTCAAATTTCATAAATTTCCACACTCCAAATGGATTTTTGCCCAACATAACAATTGTTCCTTACATCAAGACCTTTCCAACCATTACTCACATGATCATATTTGGATTTGGCAAATGGTATTTTCGAAGAGTTGAACATTTAGGCATAATTATGGAATGCACATGAAATCTTGATACACAAGCTATTGCCATTCAAACTACACGTCCAATTCAACTTGGTTTGTGCTCAACATGCATTTGCATAAACTTTTGGGCTTTGCACGCGCCTGTACAGGCCCATGCATGAAGGATCCAAATTCCATGCACATGAGAATTCACCTTGCTTGCAGTTTGCTTTGCTATAAATAGAAGGGTTCAGCTTCATTCAAACTCATTCTAAAGGCGCCTGAAACCCTGCTGAAGTGATTCCCCAACCTCACCAAAGAAGCAATTTCCATTTTTCTTCAAATTTTTCAGATCCAAAATTCAACTTCACCTGGTTGAATTCTTAGATCTAATGCTTCTAAACCTTCATCATTCATCTCACTGATCTTCTATTTTGGCAAAGCAAGCAAGGAATCGAGCTCAAGTTACCAGAATTCAAGCTTACTCTTCAACTGGTATTTCATTCGAATCTCCTCATCCATTGACCTATTTGTTTAGATCTTGTGTTGGCTGAAGTCCTCTCAATAGAGGCATCATGATTATGCATTCAATTTTTGAAATCCATTGAGTTCATGATGAACACCAGATTTTTCAATCTCTGATTTCTCACACCATGGAAATCTAGAGTGAAAATGGATGGTACAAGGATGATGTACATCATCCCAGCTTTCCAAAGATGTATAGGTCGTGCATTTTCATTAAGGTTTGGATCTCTGCAACTCTGGCCGGAATTCTGAGGCTCACCGGAGAAGACGGTGGCTCCGGTGACCATCCCTACTCCAGATCAATTCCTGGCCACACGATCTTGTTTCCAGATCTAATCTGGACCGTTCCATGTTATGACTTGTTTTAATGCTGCGTGTGGTTCAGTTGACCAAGGCGTATGGTGGGAGCGCATCTCTGGAGCGTGTGATCTGCCAGCTCAATTAATGAGCTCAGATCTAACGCTCCTTGTTTTTTTGCATTTTCTATTTTCTGATTTTATTTTATTTAATTCCTTTTATTTAAAAAAAAACATATCTCTCTCATTTTTAATCCAAAAATTATGGGACCAATTGCATTAGTCTCAATCAATTTCTAGTTTCTATTTCTGATTTTTAATATTTTTTATTTTATCCTTTGATATTTTTTGTGAATTTTCTCTTTTCTGGTTATTTTTAATTCATTTTAATTAGTTTTTGATATTAAAAAAATACAAAAATATTTTCCAACCCTATTTGAATGATGATGGATCTATGAAAAATATTCTCATCAATTTTCAAATTGATTTGAGATTTATTTGAGATTTTAGTTCAATTAGGTTATTTTTATTCATTTTTAATTGATAAAAAATAGTTTCTGACTTTTAAAAATGCTGAAATTTTTTGTCAAACTTTGTTTGACCTTGTTGAACATAGGATAAATTACTTGGACCTTTCAAGGTTGATTTGAAGTGATTTTGAAGTTTGACCTTTCCATTATTTTAATTCAAGTTTATTTTAATGTTAAAAAATGCCAAAAAATATTTTGTTTATTGTTTGATTTCCAATCTTCATCTCATTTCTGATTTATCATTGTTTGACTTTGACTTTCAATGTCATTTGGTCAATACATATGGATTGGTACATATTATTTCATCTTATGCATTTTGATCTTTCCATTTCCTTATCCTTTCTTCATCTTCTTCTTCATCTTCTTCTTCTTCTTTCCTTTTGATCAATGAGTTGAAGGTTGATAAGTTGGCATTGATTAGGGAGACTTAATCTTCCTTGATTCAAATCTAATTCATCTTGATCAAATGATCAAGTGAATGGCTTTGCATTAAGGATAGGTTGTCTCCTAAATCATGCAAAAGGCTTAAACCAATACAAGATCAATTCTCATTTTCCTTTTGGCATGGCAAGTTGTTGGGACTTGGTTCACTAATCAAGACTCCTAACTTGTGTTTGTTGCCTACATTATTATTGACCGGTCTCAGATAGTTGTGACTTCTACATAAGTCCAATTACGATTGCTTAACATAGCGCTAAATTTGCCTTATGGCACACTAACTACTAACACTAACTATTAACAATTAACATTTACTTTATGCACCTTACTTTTATGCAATTTACTATTCTTGTACATATTATCCATTTGCTTTTCTCTTTGCTCACTTGAGCACATGTTTATGTTAATGCCATTTGCCTTTTGCTCACTTGAGCACATAATTGTGTATATATTATTATGCTTATGTTTTGTTTTGATTGTTGTGAACCAAATGCAAAGAAATGGACTAAGTTTCTAGGACTTTCCCTCTGCAAAGAAATGGAGAATTGGACATAGATTTTAGGACCTTCCTTATGTAAAATTGGAGTAAATGGACCTTAATGATGAAGATGGATTAGGAGGACCAAATCTCTAAACTCACTCTTGTCCATTCTTGATTTACTTCATGGAACTTTTGATGTGTGTGCTTTTGTGCTAGGGAATTCTACTTGAGCTTAATTGGAGGACCATTGCCATGACCATTCAATGTGAAAGATACACGACACATTGAGGATCTCTTATGAGACTTGTTTGATTGCTTATGCTTTGTGATTGCTTATTCCAAAGGATGGGAGCTACTTGGATCATCCATATGATCTCAAGAGAGGGACTCCATTGTGGTTTTGATTCTTCATCCATCATCTTTTTGTTTTACTTAGGACTTAGCCCTTCTTCTTCTTCTCTCCACTCTAATCCAAGCCAAAACTTTTTGTGCAAACATTTAACCATTATTTTCAAACATTAGAAACCTAAGCCTTATGCTTTTGATTTTCAAACTTTCTTTTCATAACACTTATTTTGAATTGAATCTCTAAGTCAACTTTGACCATTTTGTATATACTTCTAATTGGTAAATATAACTCATTCAAATGTCCTTTGTGGTTCCAATGGCCACTTCCTTAATCAAATTTTTCATAACCTTTAGCTATTAGGTTTGAGTTATCCTTGTGGTAGATGTAATACTCACCTATATCCTTAGTGATGGACAATGAGTCTCCCATGCTTATTATAGGGTTAACCCCTCACTAGCATGTTGAAGCTATCCTCACATGGTGGATTTGTGGTTAGGTTGAGTTTTCTCCCTTGGATAACAAAAGACCTTAAGGCTTTTGGACCAAGCAATTCACCAACTCATTTTGAGATTTTTACCCCGAACTACGAGGTTTTGATCCTAATCTTTTTATAAGATGGTACGTAGGCAATGGGTTTATCCATCCAAACACAAAATGTAAATAACTTGTATATTCTCCTCTCATCTCTTCAATCATGTTTGCACAAATAAAAATTTCACAAAACAACAACCTTTACAACAAGTATGAAAAGGGCTTTCTAGGAGTACCTAGGTTGTTTTGGGTGCCTAACACCTTCCCATTACATAACCAACCCCGTTACCCAGATCTTTGTTCTCTTTTACTAGTTTTTGCTAAAACTATTAGGTTTTTGTTCGCTTTCTAACCATTCCTTTGGATAAATAGAAGTGTGGTGGCGACTCGACTTGTATGATTTACCTTGGATTTAGTCAATATCTCTAATGGTAACGAATACCCCGCTACAATAAGCACGACCATAAGTGAATCGCGCCACGAAACATTCTCATTTTACACACATAAAATCATTCTACATAAACTAATCCATCTCCAGATGACTATTACATCATTACATGCTACATGAGTCACATGTTACATAGCTTGTATCGAAAGGAAAAAGGAAAATCTTGGAGTTTGATAGACCTTTCCATGATGCTTCTACAATCTATATGCTTGGACGAACTCACTTTGCGGCATGTGCTTCCATTAGGTCATTTTGGGCCTACAATCGGCATTCACAAAATCAGTCATTGACAGAGCAGTAACAGCAGAAAAAGGAAGAAAATGGAAGTGTAGATGTTTTTGATTGGCTGCACTTTGTGTTAAAACACTTACTGTACTTAGATGTCTTGACTGATGTCATGACATGCTTAAGTAGTATGCTGCAGGATTAGCTAATACAAGATTTATTGGATGTCAAACTGAATGTTATGACATTCATTCCTGACAGCAGATGCTAAAGTATAAGCCAGTTAGTTTTTCTGTTATATTTCAGTATTTATCTCACGCTGATTTTCAGGAAACTAACAGCTGTGCTAAAATTAAGAGACCTAACATATAGCCTATTTTCTGGATGTCAAACTGAATGTTATGACATTCATCCCTGACAGCAGATGCTAAAGTATAGGCTAATTAGTTTTTCTGTTATGTTTCAGCATTTATCTCAGGCTGTTTTTCAGGAATCTAACAGTTGTGCTAAAATCCAGGAAACTAACAGACCTAGCATATAGCCTATTTGTTAGCACCCTAATGTGTGGAAATTAGGTTAACTTGTGTAAGACCCTAATTTTGTCCCTAAGATCCCTCATGGCATCATAACATTGCATTTGGCATTGCCTCAAGGATCATAAACATCTTGGTCCCCCTTGCCTTTGGGTGGGACTCCTTGTGAGTGGTTTGAGATCACCAAGCATGATTGAATTGTATATCATTGCTTTTCTCATTTTATTTACTAACCAAAAGCACAAAAATATGTCACTAACATCTTTTGTTTGTAGCTTAAGCAATCACAAGGTCTAAAGCTTCAAGGAGATCATTGGTACAAAGACATGGTCAAGAGGAGATGATAGCAAGCATGGTAATGGTTCCCAAAGCTCTCATCCATAAAATATTCCTCCCTAGTATCTCAATTCATCATTTTGATCAAAGCAAGTCAAAGGGTTTGAGGTTTGTGCCTCAGAGAAACCCTAATTCATCTGTGCACCACAAATGCCTTGCTCTTGAAGCAATCTCAGCCCATGATCAAATACAATCCAGGGAAGTTCTTTAATTCATCATTTCATGAATATTTGAACTTATTTGAGTGTCCTCAATCATTAATTTATCAAGGTATGAGTTGTGGACTTGAGAAGTTGATCAGTCAATTCATCTTACTATTTTGAAATGCACTGAGACCTAACTTTTTATGTGTTAGTCAAATAGAGATGATTCCAAAAGAAAAAATGTTCTTAAGGACAATATGAACAACTTTCATGTTCATAAAAAATTGATTTGAAGCTTGGAAGGCCATCTGTCATTCCAATACATTATAGGTCATTTTGACTGAAACCCTAATTTTGGGTCAACTTCCCAAGGACATAACTCATTCATTTTTATGATTTTGAGGTGGGATCAAATGCATTGGAAAGCTTAAGATGTCTACTTCAAATGTTATGTTGAACAAAAGTTCAAAATATCAAAGGAAATACATGTGATAATGCAAGACATTATAGGTCCTTTTTGACCAAATGCATTAAAAGGCAAAAAATTCCAACTTCAAGTACCCATAACTTCTTCATCGAAAATCCAAATGATGCAAAATTTAAGTCAATTTTGAATGTCTTGAAATATCTACAACTTTAATGTTGGAGTTTTTTTTATTTGAGGCTTGCATCATCAAAACAGAAGGGCTTGAACATTGGCCAAATTTGGAAACTTTGCATTGACATGTTTTGCACATCACACTTTAAACTCAAATTTCATAAGTTTCCACACTCCAAATGGATTTTTGCCCAACATAACAATTGTTCCTTACATCAAGACCTTTCCAACCATTACTCACATGATCATATTTGGATTTGGCAAATGGTATTTTCAAAGAGTTGAACATTTAGGCATAATTATGGAATGCACATGAAATCTTGATACACAAGCTATTGCCATTCAAACTACACGTCCAATTTAACTTGGTTTGTGCTCAACATGCATTTACATCAGCTTTTGGGCTTTGCACGCGCTTGTACAGGCCCATGAATGAAGGATCCAAATTCCATGCACATGAGAATTCACCTTGCTTGCAGTTTGCTTTGCTATAAATAGAAGGGTTCAGCTTCATTGAAACTCAACCTAAAGGCGCCTGAAACCCTGCTGAAGTGATTCCCCAACCTCACCAAAGAAGCAATTTCCATTTTTCTTCAAATTTTTCAGATCCAAAATTCAACTTCATCTGGTTGAATTCTTAGATCTAATGCTTCTAAACCTTCATCATTCATCTCACTGATCTTCTGTTTTGGCAAAGCAAGCAAGGAATCGAGCTCAAGTTACCAGAGTTCAAGATTACTCTTCAACTGGTATTTCATTCAAATCTCCTCATTCATTGACCTATTTGTTTAGATCTTGTGTTGGCTGAAGTCCTCTCAATAGAGGCATCATGATTATGCATTCAATTTTTGAAATCCATTGAGTTCATGATGAACACCAGATTTTTCAATCTGTGATTTCTCACACCATGGAAATCTAGAGTGAAAATGGATGGTATAGGGATGATGTATATCATCCCAGCTTTCCAAAGATGTATAGATCGTGCATTTTCATTAAGGTTTGGATCTCTGCAACTCTGGCCGGAATCCTGATATTCAAAAAATACAAAAATATGTTCCAAACCTATTTGAATGATGATGGATCTATGAAAAATATTCTCATCAATTTTCAAATTGATTTGAGATTTATTTGAGATTTTAGTTCAATTAGGTTATTTTTATTCATTTTTAATTGATTAAAAGTAGTTTCTAACTTTTAAAAATGCTGAAATTTTTTGTCAAACTTTGTTTGACCTTGTTGAACTTAGGATAAATCACTTGGACTTTTCAAAGTTGATTAGAAGTGAATTTGAAGTTTGGCCTTTCCATTATTTTTAATTCAAGTTTATTTTAATGTTAAAAAATGCCAAAAAATATTTTATTCATTTCTTGACTTCCAATCTTCATCTCACTTCTGTTTTTGATTGTTTGACTTTGACTTTCAATGTTATTGGTCAACATATGATGATTGGTACATGGTATTTCATTTAATGCATTTGTATCATTTTGCATTCTTTTGTCTCCATTTATCTTATTGATCTCCATCTTCTTCTTCTTCTTTCTTTTTTATCAATGAGTTGAAGGTTGATAAGTTAGTATTGATTACGGAGACTTAATCTTCCTTGATTCAAATCTAATTTATCTTGATCAATTGATCAAGTGAATGGCTTTGCATTAAGGATAGGTTGTCTTCTAAATCATGCAAAAGGCTTAAACCAATACAAGATCAATTCTCATTTTCCTTTTGGCATGGCAAGTTGTTGGGACTTGGTTCACTAATCAAGACTCCTAACTTGTGTTTGTTGCCTACATTATTATTGACCGGCCTCAGATGGTTGTGACTTCTACATAAGTCCAATTACGATTGCTTAACATAGCGCTAAATTTTCCTTATGGCACACTAACTACTAACACTAACTATTGACAATTAACATTTACTTTATGGACTTTACTTTTATGCAATTTACTATTCTTGTACATATTATCCATTTGCTTTTCTCTTTGCTCACTTGAGCACATGTTTATGTTAATGTCATTTGCCTTTTGCTCACTTGAGCACATAATTGTGTATATATTATTATGCTTATGTTTTGTTTTGATTGTTGTGAACCAAATGCAAAGAAATGGACTTAGTTTCTAGGACTTTCCCTATGCAAAGAAATGGAGAATTGGACTTAGATTCTAGGACCTTCCTTATGCAAAATTGGAGTAAATGGACCTTAATTATGAAGATGGATTAGGAGGACCAAATCTCTAAACTCACTCTTGTCCATTCTTGATTTACTTCATGGAACTTTTGATGTGTGTGCTTTTGTGCTAGGGATTTCTACTTGAGCTTAATTGGAGGACCATTGCCATGATCATTCAAAGTGAAAGATACAAGACACATTGAGGATCTCTTATGAGACTTGTTTGATTGCTTATGCTGTGTGATTGCTTATTCCAAAGGATGGGAGCTACTTGGATCATCAATATGATCTCAAGAGAGGGAGTCCATTGTGGTTTTGATTCTTCATCCCTCATCTTTTTGTTTTACTTAGGACTTAGCCCTTCTTCTTCTTCTCTCCACTCTAACCCAAGTCAAAACTTTTTGTGCAAACATTTAACCATTATTTTCAAACATTAGAAACCTAAGCCTTATGCTTTTGATTTTCAAACTTTCTTTTCATAACACTTATTTTGAATTGAATCTTTAAGTCAACTTTGACACTTTTGTATATACTTTTAATTGGTAAATACAATCTATTCAAATGTCTTTTGTGGTTCTAATAGCTAATTCCTTAATCAAATTTTTCATCACCTTTAGCTATTAGGTTTGAGTTATCCTTGTGGTAGATGTAATACTCACCTATATCCTTAGTGATGGACAATGAGTCTTCCATGCTTATTATAGGGTTAACCCCTCACTAGCATGTTGAAGCTATCTTCACATGGTGGATTTGTGGTTAGGTTGAGTTTTCTCCCTTGGATAACAAAAGACCTTAAGGATTTTGGACCAACCAATTCACCAACTCATTTTGAGATTTTTACCCCGAACTACGAGGTTTTGATCCTAATCTTTTTATAAGATGGTACGTAGGCAATGGGTTTATCCATCCAAACACAAAATGTAAATAACTTGTATATTCTTTCCTAATCTCTTCAATCTTGTTTGCACAAACAAAATTTCACAAAATAAACAACCTTTACAACAAGTATGTAAAGGGCTCACTAGGAGTACCTAGGATGTTTTGGGTGCCTAACACCTTCCCATTACATAACCAACCCCCTTACCCAGATCTTTGTTCTCTTTTACTAGTTTTTGTTAAAACTATTAGGTTTTTGTTCGCTTTCTAACCATTCCTTTGGATAAATAGAAGTGCGGTGGCGACTCGACTTGTATGATTTACCTTGGATTTAGTCAATATCTCTAATGGTAACGAATACCCCGCTACAACTTGCTTAACCTTAATTTTAGGGAATTCAAGTACAAGGCGCAAGTACTGCATTATAAAAGGATGGCAATCCTACTTTCAGCAACTCAAGGGTTTGAAGCGTGAAGAATTAAATATATCATTATATATCCTTGCTGTATTTTTATTGTGTCTTGTATAGCAATTATCACCTATATGATTGCATTGGACTAGGGTGTTCATTGAGTTGTAATTGTTGTGTCACTCTAAGCTTTTAAGCGTGAGTGTTGTGTTTCTTGATTAAAGCTTTTAAGCACAATCAAGAGTTGTTTGAAGTATATCTTCACCAACTGACTTTAAAATTATTAAAGGTTGTAATCACTCCTGTGATTGAGGGGGAGTGAGTAGGAACTCAGGTCTTAGTTTAGATTGAAATTGCATTGGGTAGGTCTTAAGTGATAGGATTAAACAATTGGTTTAAGTCCTGAATTAATACCTTTTATAGTGGATTTCCTCCCTGGCTTGGTAGCCCCCAGACGTAGGTGTGTTTGTCACCGAACTGGGTAAACAATTCTCTGTGTTATTTACTGCCTTTTACATTTACGTTCTGCATACATTACCTGTCTAAGCAGAATTGGATGTCATATCATCCAGTGTGACATAGATAGTCTGTTACTAGAATTTCAATTGGCATCAGAGCAGGCACCCTGCCTGTTAATTTTTGGGTGAGATCTAGGGACGTTACTTTCTAGTACCATGGACAGGGATGTAGGATTCTCAAATAGACCACCCATGTTGGATGGGTCTAACTATGATGACTGGAAACCTCGTATGATAGCCTTATTAAGGTCTCTGGATAGCAAGGTCTGGAGAGCTGTCAACAAAGGATGGGAACATCCAACGAAGACAAGTAAATATGGAATCATCATGCAAATTCCTGAAGAAGAGTGGGACAAAGAGCAAGAGGCATTAGCCCTTGGAAACTCTAAGGCCTTGAATGCACTGTTCAATGGGATAAATAAGAACATTTTCAGACTGGTGCATCACTGTGAACTAGCTAAAGATGTTTGGGATACTCTCAAAATAACTCATGAAGGTACCTCCAAGGTAAGGATGTCTAAACTCCAGATGCTGACTACTAAGTTTGAAAATCTGAGGATGAAAGAGGATGAGACTATTCATGACTTCCACATGAATATTCTTGAAATTTCCAACACTTCTGGAGGCTTAGGAGAGAAAATGTCTGAAGAAAAACTTGTAAGAAAGATTCTCAGATCATTGCCCAAGAGATTTTCCATGAAGGTTACTACTATAGAAGAGGCTCAAGATACCTGCAATATGAAGGTTGATGAGCTTATTGGATCTCTCCAAACTTTTGAAATGGGCTTGTCTGAGAATGTTGAAAAAAGAAAAACAAAAGCATAACTTTTGTATCACATACTGAAGAGGATTCTGAAGAAGGAAATATTGGAGGTGATGAAAGTATATCAGAAGCTATAACCATGCTTGGAAGACAATTCAACAAGTTCATAAAGAAGATTGATCAAAAAGGTAGACCAAATGTCAAGAACACTTCATCTGACATCAGTAGAAGATCAAAATCTGAAGAAAAGTCCAACCAAGGCAAGGGAATCCAGTGTCATGAATGTGAAGGTTTTGGACACATTAGAGTTGAATGTCCTACCTTCCTCAAGAAGCAAAAGAAGGGACTATCTGTCACCTGGTCTGATGGAGACTCTGAGAGTGAATCAGAAGGAGAATCTGCAAAACATGTCACTGCACTAACTAGTGTCTGTGCCTCTGATGATGACTCAAGTGGAGATGAACTTACATTTGATGAACTTGCTGCTTCATATAAAGAGTTATGTGTCAAAAGTGCAGAAGTGTGTCTACAAGGAGAAAAGCAGAAGAAACTTATCAAGGAGCTGGAAGCTGAGAAGAAGAAGCATATGACAGTCATAGATGATCTAAATGGTGAGATAACCTTGTTGACCTCTAAGCTAGATCAAATGACAAAATCCATCAGAATGCTGAATAAAGGAACTGACACTTTGGAAGAAATTCTAAAGGTGGGACAGAAATCAGGAACCATGTCTGGTTTAGGCTTTGTTAAGGAATCCTCATCTGAATTCAAAAGCTCAAAGGTTCAAGTTCAGAAAATCAAGCAGAAGTCACAACCAATGTCACAACATCATGGAAACAGGAGGATTAACCATCAAAAGAAGAAATTTCAAAGATGGAGATGCCACTACTGTGGAAGATTTGGTCACATAAAACCCTTATGTTACAGGTTGCATGGTTATCCTAACCAGACCCCTCAAGTCAGACCTAAGCAAAAGGCACCTAAGCATAATGCCCTTATCAAGAAACAACAATGGGTTGCTAGAATAGCTCACACATCTCTAAGGGCATCATCCAAAAAAGAATGGTATTTTGATAGTGGTTGCTCAAGACATATGACTGGGATGAATAACTTATTGGTAGATATACAACCTCATATTACCAGTTATGTGACTTTTGGTGATGGAGCTAAAGGAAAAATCAAAGGTGTTGGTAAGCTGGACAATCCTGGAGTTCCAGAACTGAATAATGTGTTGTTAGTAAAAGGACTAACTGCTAATCTCATTAGCATAAGCCAGCTATGTGATCAAGGCTTCAATGTACAGTTCACTAAGGAAGAATGTGTTGTGACAAATGGAGAAAATAAGGAAGTTATGAGAGGATCCAGATCCAAAGATAACTGCTATCTATGGGAACCTAAAGTCTCAAACTACTCCTCAATGTGCTTCTTAGCCAAGGAAGAAAAGGAAGTGTGTTGTGGCAAAAGAGGTGGTGCTGATGGTTGGATGCTGGCAGTCCTCATTGATGCCTGTTTGTAATTTTTTGGGCTCTTAATGAGTTCCTTGGATTTGTTCATTATCTCAGCTATCACAGCTGTGTATGATGATGGTTTGTACTGCTTAACTATTATGTTTTAACATGTTTAATGTTATAACATCTGTCCTAACATTCTCTGATAGACTAATTGACATTTATTTTGTCTGATTGGTCACCTTTGGTCAATTTTGACTAAAAAGGGGGAGAAGTGTTGATAAGTGTTGATGCGGAATGTGGAAGCAGTTGTGTGTGTAGCTGAACTAAAGGACAACTATTATTGAAGGAAGTGCACATGTGTTAAAACAAGAATGTTGTTTTGTTTACAGATGTCAAAGAGGATGTCTGATATGGTGCACATGTGTTGATGTTGAAGCAGATGTCAGAATGACATTCTGGCTGGTACAGGTGTTGTAGTTACAATAGCTGTTATTTGATGTATGCACAGATTTAGGGGGAGAAGGAGTACCCTTGTGCATGTGTGTATTACTAGTAACTATAAAGCTAGTAATTATGTTGCTTCTGCTGCTGTTTAAACTACTGTTATGTTGTTTAACTGCTGATAGTTTACCTTGTGAACAAAAAGGACAGATATATGTTTTAGCCAAAATTTGCCAAAGGGGGAGTTTGTTGATTCTTAATGTTGGCAACAATTTTGGTAAAACAAAGAGTGTTCGCAAGATGTTATGTGTGATGTCTTAACATAAGATATCCTATGTACCTGCTGGAGTTCAAGAACATGTTCATGCAGAATTGTTTCAGAATGTCATACACAAGGTCATGGCATCTGATATGGGATGTACCTGCTGGAGCTTAAATGAAAGACATGTTCATGCAGGATTGTTTCAAGATGTCATACACAAGGTCATGGCATCTGATATGGTTGTACCTACTGGAAGTTATAAAAGGAATTATGGAATTATGCAGGATTCTTCCAGGATGTCAGAACATTCAGTGTGAATGTCTGGTGGTTTGTGATTGTATACTTAATGGCAATCTATGTATGATTGAAGATCTGATTTGTGGTTGTAATTTGTCAAGCATTTATCTCAGGCTGTTTTTCAGGAATCTAACAACTGTGCTAAAATCCAGGAAACTAACAGACCTAGCATATAGCCTATTTGTTAGCACCCTAATGTGTGGAAATTAGGTTAACTTGCTTAACCTTAATTTTAGGGAATTCAAGTACAAGGCCCAAGTACTGCATTATAAAAGGATGGTAATCCTACTTTCAGCAACTCAAGGGTTTGAAGCGTGAAGAATTAAATATATCATTATATATCCTTGCTGTATTTTTATTGTGTCTTGTATTAGGTTTTACTTGTGAGCCAAGCAATTATCACCTAGATGATTGCATTGGACTAGTGTGTTCATTGAGTTGTAATTGTTGTGTCACTCTAAGCTTTTAAGCGTGAGAGTTGTGTTTCTTGATTAAAGCTTTTAAGCACAATCAAGAGTTGTTTGAAGTATATCTTCACCAACTGACTTTAAAATTATTAAAGGTTGTAATCATTGCCGTGATTGAGGGGGAGTGAGTAGGAACTCAGGTCTTAGTTTAGATTGAAATTGCAGTGGGTAGGTCTTAAGTGATAGGATTAAACAGTTGGTTTAAGTCCTGAATTAATACCTCTTATAGTGGATTTCCTCCCTGGCTTGGTAGCCCCCAGGCATAGGTGTGTTTGTCACCGAACTGGGTAAATAATTCTCTGTGTTATTTACTGCCTTTTACATTTACGTTCTGCATACATTACCTGTCTGCGCAGAATTGGATGTTATAACATCCAATGTGACATCGATAGTCTGTTACTAGAATTTCAAGAAGCTGCTAAGTTAAAGCAAATCATGATTCCTGAAGCCAGAATTTGACAAAGGGCATATCACACAAAGCCAAACCAATAAGCTTCACAAAGTCACAAACGTACAAAGCCACACCAACTGCTATGTACCAAGAGCGCCAAAACGGAAACAGAAAAATGAATTGAAAGCTGCTAAAGCTACAAACCAAAACAGAGTTGTAGCTTTAAGACGCTACACAAGCTGCTAAGCTGAACCTCCATTAACAATTCCAAATGCTGCTACTCACAAGCCAACCTGTGGACGAAAATGACAACAAGTCTCTACAGCTGAAGGCATCGCAAGCCGCAAGCAAAATGCGATGAATGAAGCTTCCAAGCACAGATGCTAATAATTCCTGGAACGCACCAGAACGCAGTACAAAGCTGCAAAGTCAAAGCCAATTTCCAAGGTGCTAGCTGCTACATCCAAAACTCACAAGCTATGACTTCACCACAGCAGAACACCTTTACAAAACCTGCATAAATTCAAAACAAATAATTCTAACAAAACAATCACAACACCTATAACCGAATGAGAATTAACCAAAGAGAACAGAATCATCAAAACAGAAATTTCCAAGGTTACAACAAATATTCTGAACTGATTCTTACCAATTTCAAGGACTTGCAACAATTTTCTTCCAAAAAAATACTGATATGGAAGAAACAACCTTTGTTCACTTCCTTCAATCACATAACTTTCACAACCTCCCATAACTGCCTCATAACAGAATAACTAACTCCACAAGATAGAAATCCAACTTCAAACACCTTCAGAACCTATTTTCCTCATCCTCCAACAACTCTTCAACCAACCTAAACTCTAACCGAATTCTCCCAATCTCTAACTGTCAAAACAAACTCAAACCAAACTCTAACAGAATTCAACAAACTCTAACTACTTCCAACTGTCATAACCAACCATCTCCCTAACCTTACTCTCCTATAAGAACCATCTTCCATCTTCAATTCAAGCTCTCCATCATCTTCACCATCATTCAACAATTCACAAATTCTTCAACCATTCCTCTTCTCTTCTTCAGCCATCACCATTCTTCAAAAAACCACCATCACCCTTCAACTCATAACCACTCTTCTTCACTTCCTTCCATTTTCTTCATCCTCCATTCTCCTTCTTCAACCGTCTTCTTCACCCTTAACCTGCAGAAAACCAGAACAAAACACACCATAACCTCTCGAAACAAAAAAAAGCACTCCAAGAACGATTCACCAAGCATTCCCAAGAAGATTCCCAAGCATTCCCATTCGATACACCTCCACAACATTCCAAAACCCCCCACAATCCTTGTTTATAATTTCATTTTTCTTAATTCCTCTTTAATTTTTTTGATTAATCACTCAAGTTAATTATAGTTTTGGTGGATCTTGGCGCTGAGTTATCAATGTAGATTTTGATTAGGATTAAGTCTTAGGTTTAGAAAAATTAGGAGTTAACATTTTAGTAATTAGTTAGATTAATTTATGGTTAATTAGGATTAGGTAACTAATTAGAAATTAGGTTTAATCAAATTTTAGATTAGATTTAATTTTCTTAATTTTTCAGAATTAACATTCATTTGATTAACATAGTTTAATTAGATTGTTAGTCATTAAGTTTTGATAATTCTTCTTTGGGGATTGTTGTTGTGATTAATATGGTTAATGTTGATTTTAGCGTGTTTAGACCTTGTAGCGGGGTATTTGTTACCATTAGAGATATTGACTAAATCCAAGGTAAATCATACAAGTCGAGTCGCCACCGCACTTCTATTTATCCAAAGGAATGGTTAGAAAGCGAACAAAAACCTAAAAGTTTTATTGAATCAAAAACTAGTAAAAATGTCAGAGATCTGGGTAAGGGGGTTGGTTATTCAATGGGAAGGTGTTAGGCACCCAAAACATCCTAGGTACTCCTAGGGAGCCCTTTTCACATTTGTTGCAAAGGTTGTTGTTTTTTTTTTTGAAAATTTATTTGTGCAAACATGATTGAAGGGATGAGAAAAGCGTGTATGTTTATCTAATGCACTACTTACTACAAGAAGGGTAAAAAGAAAATGACTCGCATGGACGTCGCATCCACTGCATACGTATCTCATCTGAATCTGAGAATCAGAGTCTTCATAGCTCGGCTCCCTATGGGTTAAAGAGGAGTGTGCTCGGTAAGACATCGCGTCTTATGCCTACGTATCTCATCTGGGATGAAAATCAGAGCAAAACGTAGTTCGACCACCTATGGGGTAAGGGTTGTGTTTTGGGGTGAACGACGTTACTACGCAATCTATCGGACGCTCGACCTTTGGAGACTTACTCGCCTGTAGTAGAAGGAGATAACATGTTCTTAGGAGAAGAAAAATCAATGAGTTTGGGGTTTTAGGGATGCTCATGCAAAAAGGCAGTCCTAGATGAAGGAACCACGCTACCTTAAATGACATGCCACGAGAGGCTATACGAAACCTAAGAAAAACGGTAAAAGGAGGGAAAAGTAAAGGGATCGAGAGATCTACCGTACGGATAAAGATCCGAAGTAACATCAATTAAAGAGATAAGAAACCCAGAGATCTCTCAAGCTGATTGGAGAGACCGAATGAAATTGAATTGCCCGGTTGGGTTTGCAAAGCACTCTTAGGGTTTATATGAGAGGGAGTTGGTTCTTTGCAGATGAGTTCCCTTCAGTCTCTGGAGGTTGCTCTGAACTCTGTTAGCTCTTCTCTCACTATCTTTTTCCCTGCCAGGGTCATAGGAATAGAATCCCTTTTGTTTCACTGAAACTCTGAATTTATAAACTGATTTTTGTGGACCTGTGGGCTCAAATGAGAGAGGCCCAAGTCCAAAAATTTTCTGTTATATTTTATTTATTTATTTATTTTTCTTTTTTTTTTCTCCTTTTTTCTTTTTTCGTTTTTTTTTCTTTTCTTTTTTTTTCGTTTTTCGTTCTTTTTTTTTAACACGTGGGCTTCGCCTAGCGAGCATGCCAGTTCAAGAAATTCCTCTGAGCGTAGGTGATTCTGGTGGCTTTTCTTGGGACTCGCTAGGCCACCCATTCTGCTCGCCTAGCGAGCATGACAGCTCATGAACAAACTTTTGCTCCTTCAAGATTAACGTTTTGACTGACGAATATACCCCATTTGAACCTGTTGGAAGTATCTCAAGCCATTCCCTTGTGTTGACTGATCATCTAGATAGAACCCACAAAGTGTCTTGGATGATACTCAAGCTTCAAACAAAAGATGTTAGTGACACATTTTTGTGCTTTTGGTTAGTAAACAAAAGTAAGAGAAACAATGATGTATAATTCAAGCATGCTTGGTGATCTCAAACCAATCACAAGGAGTCCCACCCAAAGGCAAAGAGAACCAAGATGCTAAAGATCCTCGAGGCAACGCAAATGCAATGTTATGATGCCATGAGGGATCTTAGGGTCAAAATTGGGGTCTTACAGATGCCCCTATTTAAGGTCATTCTAGTCGGAGAAGTGAAGGTTAAAATCTTCGTCTCGACGGGGTAGAATGGGCTTAAATAATAACAAAGAGATGAATTTTGGTCCCTAAGAGACCTCATGATGCAAATGTAGGTATGAAAAATGGTAGCACTCTGTGGAGATATGTGTCCACAAAAGCAAAGAAATCAGAAGCCACTGATATTCCATATGAGCAATTCACTCCATGGGACCAAGACCCTGGGGACTCTCCTGGGGATAGAAAAGGGATAAAAATGCGCGAGCAGGTCACGACTCAAAGCGTGGGGAACAGAATTCCAAAGGAAAAGATCCAATGGAAAGACTCGAGCTGACTCGAAGATGCATGTATTGGGGAATATGCCAATACAGCAAAAAACTATCCACAACGGATACTTCGGATAAAATCCGGATGAAAATAATCCACTAAGGTACTTCGCTGGGGATGTCCACAAGGACACTCCTGGGGAAGCAGCGGGACGAGGTATTACCGGTTACTGGGTAATAAGCTCAAGGAGACATGTGATCTGAACGCCAGGTATGAGGGTGAGAGATACAACATGCTCAGGAAGAGATGAATATCCAAGACCGGTATAAGGGTGAGAGATATCAAAACTTCAAAACGTCTGAGGAAAACCTAAAAGGTATACTTCAACTCAGGGATTCTGACTCCACAGGGGACAAAAAGTCATAATAGGGAGCAGAGAGGAAGGAACACCAGGGATACCGGTTACTGGGCATATAATAGGTGACCAACCAAGGCGTGAATTGGGGAATATTCCCAAGACACTCATCATCCACAAGAGGGCTAAAAGGCAAACTCGATTATAGGATGGATATTCGACTCCACAAAGGGGATACGAATCTTACTCAATTGGGGAAGAACAAAAGGCTTCAGACCCGAGAGTGCATGAGATATACTATCTATTACCGTCAGAACATAGATAATATACTCGCATGGACGATTATCAATAACCGGTTACTGGGTTAATAAAGGATAAATCGACCGAAAAGAAAAGGCATCGGGATACCGAAACTAGGTATATAATGATGACCAATTCAGGGGAGAAACAATCGTTACCAACAACAACAAGGTAGACGAGAGATGACCCGCTGGGGATAAATTGCATAGTCAAGGCAATTATCCAAGCAGATGAGGGGATATCATCACCGAATATTGGATGAAGATAACTGTCACCAATTAAAGATGAGCAAAAATAGTTACTCTGCAAAAAGGGAAGAAATAGGGTTTACAACTACCGGTATGAGGGTAGAAAAACACAGACTCCGCCGAGGATAATAATTACTAATTATTGAGAAATTATTCATTTACCATGGGGAAACAGGAAAAGAGTCTCAAGAGACCGATCTAGGATCAAACTAGATAGGCACACCAAATCAAGACTTGTTCCGGTGAGGATATAACTCAATGGGGAAAACCATCCCAATATATGTGTTGGGAAGGAACAAAAACAATAAACATCCACGAGGATATAAACCGGTAGGGAATATGGAAGAAAGTATAGACGCTTTCTGCTTATGGAGCTGACTCTATATGGAGAGATCAAACACACACATCTACTTGGGGAAATATATCACCAAATAGCAGGAGACAGCAAACAACGATATATGGCAAAGAATGCAACATGAATATCTGAATGTTATAATTATGCATGAATATGCGTGGTTTATGTATGATGTATGCTGACAAACAGACATATCTAACACAACCAGGTCCAGGAATCAATCACCCGGTACTACATCTCAAGGGAGAAAGCCAAGTTCACCGGGGAGTATCCAATCTGCTAGTGATCAGAGATACCAGGAAGCAAAGAACTCTGCAAGGGATGAATCATCAATCATTCCAGCTGGGGACGAGAGTTATCACAGACAAGGTCCACCACACCAACAACTCTACTGGGGAATCTATCCGAGGAGATAAAGGATTTATCGGGATCAACCACCAAATACCGCTCTTGCCCAAAGAGATCCAAGTTGCTGAGGAAGAAAGATTGCTACTCTGCTGAAGGGAAGAGAGGTGACTCTCAACAAGCAATCCACTTGGTAGGATAAACCACAAGGGGTTCCAGAGGGAGGAGATACAGTCATGCCAGGAATATGAACAAAAATCTTACCCTGTTAGGGATCGTACCACCCTTGGGAGAGCACTGAGGATCTCCTAAGTATCCTCTCGTCATTGTGAATGTTCACTTTGTTTAAAAACAAATTATGAAAAATTTGATTGTTTAAAACAATGATATTTTCTTAATCAAAACATGCAAAACATTTGTTGAATAGAAACAGATAAGAGTGCCAATAATTAGATAAAAGGCTCAAATTTATTTGATAGAATGGTAGTCTGCGAATGACAAGACTCCGTAGATCTTTACAAATTTGAAATTGGTGATATATATTGGAAAAGGGCTACATTGAACATAATGACCATTTCTCCACCAATTCTGAATCCGATGTATTTGAAGCTTTGGCCGATAATGAGCAAGGATCTCTGACGGACGACAGTTGTAGAACAAAGTCTTGTCAGGATGCAGTTACTTGCCAAATCCCTAATTTTTGCCTAGATTGCCCCAGGATGAGGTACTCATTCCAGCGGGATACATATATCATTATATATTTTTTTTTGTCTCTAACTTTTGCCTGGATCGCCCTTTCGGGTTTTCAATCCTCCGAGACGCTCATTTTTGCCTAAGCCGCCCTTTCGGGTTTTCAACTTAGCGAGCTATTCAGTTTTTATTTTCTTAGGCGAAGTATTTCTTGACTGCATCTGAATTCATAGGACGAGTGAAATCCTCCCCATCCATAGTTGTAAGTATCAAAGCACCGCCTGAAAAGGCTCTCTTAACAACATACGGGCCCTCATAGTTTGGAGTCCACTTGCCCCTGGAATCGGGCACGAAAGACAAAACTTTCTTGAGCACAAGGTCACCTTCTTGGAACACACGAGGCTTGACCTTCTTATAAAAAGCTTTCTTCATTCTCTGCTGATATAACTGACCATGGCACATGGCAGTCAATCTCTTCTCATCAATCAAGTTTAGCTGGTCATAACGACTCTGAACCCATTCAACATCAATCAACTTGGCTTCCATCAAGACTCTCATTGATGGGATCTCCACCTCTACAGGGAGTACATCCTCCATGCCATAAACAAGAGAGAAAGGGGTTTCCCCTGTTGAAGTGCGGACGGATGTGAGATATCCATGCAAAGCGAATGGCAACATCTCATGCCAATCTTTGTACGTAACAACCATCTTCTGGATAATTTTCTTAATGTTCTTATTAGCAGCTTCAACAGCCCCATTCATCTTGGGTCTGTAAGGAGAAGAGTTATGATGCGCGATCTTGAACTCACTACACAGTTCTTTCATCATCTTGTTATTCAAGTTAGATCCATTATCAGTAATGATCTTATCTGGCACACCATATCGGCATATGAGTTGATTCTTGATAAACTTCACGACCACCTGCCTGGTCACATTTGCATACGACGCCGCTTCAACCCACTTGGTGAAGTAATCAATTGCTACGAGAATAAATCTGTGTCCATTGGACGCTTTCGGCTCTATCATGCCAATCATGTCAATTCCCCACATGGAGAAAGGCCATGGTGATGAGATCACATTCAAAAGTGTCGGAGGAATATGAATCTTATCAGCATAAATCTGACACTTATGGCATTTCTTCACATACTTGCAGCAGTCAGACTCCATTGTCAGCCAATAGTAGCCTGCTCTCAACATCTTTCTAGCCTTGGCATGTCCATTGGAATGAGTACCAAATGAACCCTCATGGACCTCAGTCATTAACAGGTCTGCTTCGTGTCTATCCACGCATTTGAGCAGAACCATGTCAAAATTTCTCTTATAAAGCACATCACCATTGAGGTAGAAACTGCTTGACAATCTCCTCAAAGTCTTCCTATCTTTTACAGATGCCCCAGGCGGGTAAATCTGGATCTGAAGGAAACACTTGATATCATAATACCACGACTTATCATCTTTTACTTCTTCTACTGCAAATACATGAGCTGGTCTGTCCAAGCGCATCACGGTGATATTGGGGACTTCATTCCACAATTTAACCACAATCATTGAAGCAAGCGTAGCAAGAGCATCTTCCATCTGATTCTCATCTCGAGAAATATGATGGAAGTCAACCTTAGTAAAGAACGTTGAAATCCTCCTCGCATAATCTCTGTATGGAATGAGGCCAGGCTGATTCGTTTCCCGTTCACCCTTAATCTGATTAACAACGAGGGCCGAATCACCATATACATCAAGATGCTTGATCCTTAGATCGATACATTCCTCCAATCCCATAATACAGGCCTCATACTCAACCATATTATTCGTGCATTTGAAAGTTAGCCTTGCTGTAAAAGGAATATGCGCGCCCCGAGGAGTAATAATCACGACCCCAATACCATTTCCACACCATACTCCATCTGGAACCAGGCTCTGGCCCTTCATCAAGTGTAGGCTCATTGCAATCTTTCACTTTCAAATACAGAATTTCCTCATCCGGGGAGTCATACTGAACTGACTGATAATCTTCAATAGGCTGATGTGCCAAATGGTCAGCCAAGATACTACCTTTAATAGCCTTCTGAGCTCGATACTCAATATCATACTCAGATAACAACATCTGCCAACGGGCAATTCTCCCTGTTAAAGCAGGCTTCTCAAAGATGTACTTGATTGGATCCATTCTGGATGTCAACCAAGTCATATGATTTATCATATACTGGCGTAAGCGCTTAGCAGCCCAAGCCAAAGAACATCATGTCTTTTCAAGCATTGAGTATCGAGACTCACAATTAGTGAACTTCTTACTCAGGTAGTAAATAGCATACTCCTTCTTCCCTGATTCGTCTTGCTAACCAAGGACACAACCCATCGAGTCTTCAAGAACAGTCAGATACATGATCAATGGTCTCCCTTCCACGGGCGGAGACAGAATCAGAGGCTCAGACAGATACTCTTTAATACTATCAAAAGCTTTCTGGAAATCCTCGGTCCAATCATGAGACTGATCTTTCCGGAGGAGCTTGAATATAGGCGCACATGTGGCAGTCATGTGGGATATGAATATGGAGATATAATTCAAGCGGCCAAGAAAACCTCAGACTTGCTTCTCAGTTTTGGGCGCAGGCATCTCTTGTATTGCTTTGACCTTTTCAGGATCAACCTCAATACCTCTTTCACTAACAATGAAGCCCAATAACTTGCCAGAACGGACTCCAAATGTACACTTGTTGGGATTCAGACAAAGCTTATATTTCCTCAAACGCTGGAAAAGCTTCAACAAATGCTCTACATGTTCAACTTCCGTTCTTGACTTAGCTATCATATCGTCAACATATACCTCAATCTCCTTGTGCATCATGTCATGGAACAAGGTAGCCATAGCTCGTTGATACGTGGCTCCGGCGTTCTTCAAACCGAAGGGCATCACTCGATAACAGAATGTTCCCCAAGGTGTGATGAATGTTGTCTTCTCCATATCCTCGGGTGCCATTTTAATCTGATTATATCTGGAAAATCCATCCATAAATGAGAAGACTTTGAATTTAGTTGTATTATCTACCAATATATCAATATGTGGTAGAGGGAAATCATCTTTCGGACTAGCTTTATTCAAGTCTCTATAGTCCACACACATCCGGACTTTTCCATCTTTCTTAGGCACGGGCACAACATCTACCCATTGATGATCTGTATCAATGAACTTCAATGTTACTATCCCTTTCTGAACATAGTCTCCACCAATTCTGAATCCGATGTATTTGAAGCTTTGGCCGATAATGAGCAAGGATCTCTGACGGACGACAGTTGTAGAACAAAGTCTTGTCAGGATGCAGTTACTTGCCAAATCCCTAATTTTTGCCTAGATTGCCCCAAGATGAGGTACTCATTCCAGCGGGATACATATATCATTATATATTTTTTTTTGTCTCTAACTTTTGCCTGGATCGCCCTTTCGGGTTTTCAATCCTCCGAGACGCTCATTTTTGCCTAAGCCGCCCTTTCGGGTTTTCAACTTAGCGAGCTATTCAGTTTTTATTTTCTTAGGCGAAGTATTTCTTGACTGCATCTGAATTCATAGGACGAGTGAAATCCTCCCCATCCATAGTTGTAAGTATCAAAGCACCGCCTGAAAAGGCTCTCTTAACAACATACGGGCCCTCATAGTTTGGAGTCCACTTGCCCCTGGAATCGGGCACGAAAGACAAAACTTTCTTGAGCACAAGGTCACCTTCTTGGAACACACGAGGCTTGACCTTCTTATAAAAAGCTTTCTTCATTCTCTGCTGATATAACTGACCATGGCACATGGCAGTCAATCTCTTCTCATCAATCAAGTTTAGCTGGTCATAACAACTCTGAACCCATTCAACATCAATCAACTTGGCTTCCATCAAGACTCTCATTGATGGGATCTCCACCTCTACAGGGAGTACATCCTCCATGCCATAAACAAGAGAGAAAGGGGTTGCCCCTGTTGAAGTGCGGACGGATGTGAGATATCCATGCAAAGCGAATGGCAACATCTCATGCCAATCTTTGTACGTAACAACCATCTTCTGGATAATTTTCTTAATGTTCTTATTAGCAGCTTCAACAGCCCCATTCATCTTGGGTCTGTAAGGAGAAGAGTTATGATGCGCGATCTTGAACTCACTACACAGTTCTTTCATCATCTTGTTATTCAAGTTAGATCCATTATCAGTAATGATCTTATCTGGCACACCATATCGGCATATGAGTTGATTCTTGATAAACTTCACGACCACCTGCCTGGTCACATTTGCATACGACGCCGCTTCAACCCACTTGGTGAAGTAATCAATTGCTACGAGAATAAATCTGTGTCCATTGGACGCTTTCGGCTCTATCATGCCAATCATGTCAATTCCCCACATGGAGAAAGGCCATGGTGATGAGATCACATTCAAAAGTGTCGGAGGAATATGAATCTTATCAGCATAAATCTGACACTTATGGCATTTCTTCACATACTTGCAGCAGTCAGACTCCATTGTCAGCCAATAGTAGCCTGCTCTCAACATCTTTCTAGCCTTGGCATGTCCATTGGAATGAGTACCAAATGAACCCTCATGGACCTCAGTCATTAACAGGTCTGCTTCGTGTCTATCCACGCATTTGAGCAGAACCATGTCAAAATTTCTCTTATAAAGCACATCACCATTGAGGTAGAAACTGCTTGACAATCTCCTCAAAGTCTTCCTATCTTTTACAGATGCCCCAGGCGGGTAAATCTGGATCTGAAGGAAACACTTGATATCATAATACCACGACTTATCATCTTTTACTTCTTCTACTGCAAATACATGAGCTGGTCTGTCCAAGCGCATCACGGTGATATTGGGGACTTCATTCCACAATTTAACCACAATCATTGAAGCAAGCGTAGCAAGAGCATCTTCCATCTGATTCTCATCTCGAGAAATATGATGGAAGTCAACCTTAGTAAAGAACGTTGAAATCCTCCTCGCATAATCTCTGTATGGAATGAGGCCAGGCTGATTCGTTTCCCGTTCACCCTTAATCTGATTAACAACGAGGGCCGAATCACCATATACATCAAGATGCTTGATCCTTAGATCGATACATTCCTCCAATCCCATAATACAGGCCTCATACTCAGCCATATTATTCGTGCATTTGAAAGTTAGCCTTGCTGTAAAAGGAATATGCGCGCCCCGAGGAGTAATAATCACGACCCCAATACCATTTCCACACCATACTCCATCTGGAACCAGGCTCTGGCCCTTCATCAAGTGTAGGCTCATTGCAATCTTTCACTTTCAAATACAGAATTTCCTCATCCGGGGAGTCATACTGAACTGACTGATAATCTTCAATAGGCTGATGTGCCAAATGGTCAGCCAAGATACTACCTTTAATAGCCTTCTGAGCTCGATACTCAATATCATACTCAGATAACAACATCTGCCAACGGGCAATTCTCCCTGTTAAAGCAGGCTTCTCAAAGATGTACTTGATTGGATCCATTCTGGATGTCAACCAAGTCATATGATTTATCATATACTGGCGTAAGCGCTTAGCAGCCCAAGCCAAAGAACATCATGTCTTTTCAAGCATTGAGTATCAAGACTCACAATCAGTGAACTTCTTACTCATGTAGTAAATAGCATACTCCTTCTTCCCTGATTCGTCTTGCTAACCAAGGACACAACCCATCGAGTCTTCAAGAACAGTCAGATACATGATCAATGGTCTCCCTTCCACGGGCGGAGACAGAATCAGAGGCTCAGACAGATACTCTTTAATACTATCAAAAGCTTTCTGGAAATCCTCGGTCCAATCATGAGACTGATCTTTCCGGAGGAGCTTGAATATAGGCGCACATGTGGCAGTCATGTGGGATATGAATATGGAGATATAATTCAAGCGGCCAAGAAAACCTCGGACTTGCTTCTCAGTTTTGGGCGCAGGCATCTCTTGTATTGCTTTGACCTTTTCAGGATCAACCTCAATACCTCTTTCACTAACAATGAAGCCCAATAACTTGCCAGAACGGACTCCAAATGTACACTTGTTGGGATTCAGACAAAGCTTATATTTCCTCAAACGCTGGAAAAGCTTCAACAAATGCTCTACATGTTCAACTTCCGTTCTTGACTTAGCTATCATATCGTCAACATATACCTCAATCTCCTTGTGCATCATGTCATGGAACAAGGTAGCCATAGCTCGTTGATACGTGGCTCCGGCGTTCTTCAAACCGAAGGGCATCACTCGATAACAGAATGTTCCCCAAGGTGTGATGAATGTTGTCTTCTCCATATCCTCGGGTGCCATTTTAATCTGATTATATCTGGAAAATCCATCCATAAATGAGAAGACTTTGAATTTATTTGTATTATCTACCAATATATCAATATGTGGTAGAGGGAAATCATCTTTCGGACTAGCTTTATTCAAGTCTCTATAGTCCACACACATCCGGACTTTTCCATCTTTCTTAGGCACGGGCACAACATTGGCCACCCATTGAGGATATATAGAAGTCACCAGGAACCCCACATCAATTTGCTTTTGAACTTCCTCTTTGATCTTCACTGCCATATCAGGATGAGTTCTTCTGAGTTTCTACTTCACAGGCACGCACTCAGGCTTTAAAGGTAGGGAATGTTGCACAATATCAGTATCTAGACCAGGCATGTCTTCATATGACCAGGCAAAGACGTCAACATATTCTCGTAGCAACTTAATCAACCCCTTCTTAACAGATTCTTCCAGAAGTGCCCCAATCTTTACCTCTCGCACACAATCTTCAGACCCCAAGTTGATTGTTTCCAGATTCTCAAGATGCGGCTGAATGATCTTCTCTTCATGCTCAAGTAGCCGGGTGATCTCATCAGGAATCTCTTCAATATCATCTTCCTCTGCCTCGAATACAGGGAATTCAAAAGTTGGGAGATGATGTTGGGTCATTATGTTCAATGGGTTTAGAAATCAACCTGCATAATGATTTTGGATATGAAAAGCTTTATAATTCAAACAAGGAAAATCATTATGCATATGAAAAAGATCGATTTTATTCTATTTTGAGGTTTTATGTGATCACCAATTTCATGCAAAAGAGAAAAGGGAAAATAAATGGAAAAACAAACATTTAACATGAATTTATTGAATGAAAATATCATTGTTTTTATGCGCCATCAATGTCATCACTCCTCCTTTTAGCATGGGAGAAGGGTTTTTAAACAAAGTGATCATTACACTGACTTATGGACAACTGTTGGAATATCCACAACGACCCAATTGTTGCAGACCCCACCAGGGATGATGAAGTTGCCAGAATCCTTTGTATCTTCTTCTAAAACGGCAGCAGCCTCCTCATCTAGACCAGTGTGGATGAAACCGCCACTCTTGAATAACCCCTGCTTGTTGAAAGTACCAGAAGAAAAACCTATGCCAGCCCGAGACTCGTTGTCTTCTAACTCAATCGTTTTTCCTAAGCCAGCAGTTGCACCACGCTCAATGGCCAACTTTGCATCTTTGTAGGAAGCAAATGAAGGAGTTCTCTTCTCAATAGGCTCAACAATAGATAACGCTTGGAAAGGAGTTCCAATTTCAACCTCAGCATCTATATAAAAGAAGGAAGACAAATGGCTAACCAGGAGAGCCCTTTCTCCCCCTACCACCACCAGCTTCTTGTTTTTCACGAATTTCAATTTCTGGTGTAGGGTGGACGTCACGGCGCCTGCCTCGTGAATCCATGGTCTGCCTAAGAGACAACTATACGATGGGTAAATGTCTATAACCTGGAAGGTAATCTGGAAATCACTTGGTCCGATCTTGATTGGGAGATCAACTTCCCTAATCACAGTTTGCGGTTCTCTTGCTCTAAGTGATCCATCAGTCTTAAAATGTTGGCTCTAGTGTAGTACCGGTGGGTTAGCTTGTCTTCAAAATAAATGAAGGACACAGAGTTAGACCACAGAGCAAGGGACCGGAAACAAAACCTGCTTATGCATATGATGCATGCAATGCTTGTGCATATGATTTGTTTTTTATTTCAAAGGAACTTTAGAGTTTTATTTGCAAATTCTGGAAATATTAAGCATTTTATCACATATGGAAATATCTCATCAAATAATATCAGGGAAAAGAAGTGCAGCATCGTCAATCATATACAAGAGAAAAGGAAAATAATCGTCTTACGGATCCCTAGAAACAATCATCTAAAGCTCGGGACACAGAAAGATAAGATGCGCGAAGCCTCTTCACCTCCCTCTCGTAGGCTGCCTCCATATCGGCCTTCTCTTTGGCGAGTCGATCATACTTCCTCTTCTAGAACTTAGAAGACTGAGGAAGTAGAGAAGTCCATACATCATCAGGGTCATCAATAACCTGATGCTCAAGAAACTCAATCAACACATCCTTTTCCTTAATCTGCCGAAGCAACTCTTCACGTTCACGGATCCAGGCACGTGAACGGTCTTCGTCTCTCAACTCTTCTACTCCTTCATTAGGGAGGGTTGAAGGCCCAGCCATAATCATAGGTGTAGGTCTCGGATACTCGTAAGGCATGAGATACTCAAACGCCCTCTTCCTAACCCAAACAGTGTAAGGCTCCAAAGCGATGCAATTCTTAGGACCCAACTCTTTACTTCCTTTCTTATGAACCTTGCGCCAAGCGCGAACCATTCTGCCCTTCAAGCCTTGGGGATCTTTACCCTTCTGAAAGAAAACACCCTCTAACAGAATGTTATTAGGTTTATCCTTTAGGGGGAACCCAAGCTGACGACGTGCTAAAATAGGGTTGTAGTTAATCCCACCACATGTACCAAGAAGAGGCACATTGGAGAATTCACCACAAGAGTCAATAATCTGCACACCATCATACACACGGTTATACCAAGAGATATCATCATTAGTGAGAGACATAAGTCTCGTGGACCACCGTAGACATTCCTTGTTCTCCTTGAAAGCGACAGTCTGAGGTAAGTGAGAAATAAACCACTTATACAACAGATGCAAACAAGACACAATGGCGCCACCACCCTTTGCATTCCTCATATGCAAAGAGAAGTAGGTATCGCCCAACAGAGTCGGAACAGGATTAAGAGTAGAGAAAATCCTAATAGCGTTCACATCCACAAACTTGTCGATGTTGGGGAATAACACTAGCCCATAGATGAGAAGTACAAATATGGCCTTAAAGGCGTCCTCACTCATGGCCTTCCCATACATAGTAGCTTGAGTAATGAGGAACTCAAAAGGGAGACCTTGAATTCCACCTTTGGTAGTCATATGAGCACCAACCAGAGATTCATCTATGTGTAACATGTCAGCTATCTCTTGAGAAGTAGGAACCCTTTCCAAGCCACTGAACGGCAATTGGTCTAGAATAGGTATACCCACAAGGTAAGCATACTCCTCAAGGGTAGGCAAAAGCTGGAAATCCGGAAACGTGAAGCAACGGTACAAGGGATCATAAAACTGCACCAATACACTCACCAATCCTTTATCCACCTGAGTAGTCAAAAGAAGAAGAAGCTTCCCAAAACGAGCCTTGAAACCCAAGGGATCTAATACATAAGATGTCAAATTCCTTAACTCTTTCAAGTCTAGTTGTCTGAAACTGTACTTCTTTGTATTCCTTCTTTGTCTTTCCATGTCTGAAAATTTTGCAAATAAACCCCTTAAGTTCCTTGAAAATTTTCTTATTTATTAATGATATGGATGCAAATGGGTGCATGAATGCAATAATCACACTCAAGGATCAAGCAAAGCACACCAAACAAAGGTCATGGGATGGATCATGTCATCCTTAATATCAACCATCCATTTTGGTGGATTATGGTTTACACCTTATCAACACCCAAGTTCCATTGATATTAAGGATACCTGAACGGATCAACCATGAATCAAGGGTTTGTTGCAAGTCACGAGCATGGAGTTTAGGTTAAGAACCACCCAAAGGGAGTGTACTAGGGTTTAACCTGCCAAACATGTTCTACAAGAGGTTCCCATAGTCATCATCCCATCTTTCGGATATTATTGGAGAAACGACTACTCGTATTCCGAAAATATTCTCAAGAGAGACTCTTATGAGTGTAGTATCGCGTAACAATCGTATCAAATCTTACACTTGAATGACTTTCGCACTACATCCTAATAATAGGCCAAGATGGGCTTGGTAAACTAAGGTCCTTGGCTTCTAAGGTCTATATTGGAAAGAGTAATGTCTAACCACAACTTACTTGTGTGACATTATTGATCCCAACATGACCTCCACCAAGTGAATGGGCTTGCAAGTCAACTTGCTAAGGAATAACTCCACACAAGTCGACAAGACTATGCCATTCTCCTATCCTAAGTGCACTCGAGTTCGGGTATAGAACTCATCTCACAAAGATCACCAAGCATACAAGGAATTAATATTCAAACAATTCAATCATTACATACAATACAGTAATCCCAAATTGCACAAAAATATGTCACACAAAGAAAAATATACAATACAACAAATATGAAAAGTAGGCAAAACCCACTAGGCAAATTGAGATCCCAAGTAGAGTCGCCACTTTTCTGTAGCGGGGTATTCGTTACCATTAGAGATATTGACTAAATCCAAGGTAAATCATACAAGTCGAGTCGCCACCGCACTTCTATTTATCCAAAGGAATGGTTAGAAAAAGAACAAAAACCTAAAAGTTTTATCGAATCAAAAACTAGTAAAAATGTCAGAGATCTGGGTAAGGGGGTTGGTTATGCAATGGGAAGGTGTTAGGCACCCAAAACATCCTAGGTACTCCTAGGGAGCCCTTTTCACATTTGTTGCAAAGGTTGTTGTTTTTTTTTTGAAAATTTATTTGTGCAAACATGATTGAAGGGATGAGAAAAGCGTGTATGTTTATCTAATGTACTACTTACTACAAGAAGGGTCAAAAGAAAATGACTCGCACGGACGTCGCATCCACTACATACGTATCTCATCTGAATCTGAGAATCAGAGTCTTCGTAGCTCGGCTACCTATGGGTTAAAGAGGAGTGTGCTCGCTAAGACATCGCGTCTTATGCCTACGTATCTCATCAGGGATGAAAATTAGAGCAAAACGTAGTTCGACCACCTATGGGGTAAGGGTTGTGTTTTGGGGTGAACGACGTTACTACGCAATCTACCGGACGCTCGACCTTTGGAGACTTACTCGCTTGTAGTAGAAGGAGATAATGTGTTCTTAGGAGAAGAAAAATCAATGAGTTTGGGGTTTTAGGG
Organism: Lathyrus oleraceus; assembly: GCF_024323335.1. Classification (NCBI taxonomy): domain Eukaryota; kingdom Viridiplantae; phylum Streptophyta; class Magnoliopsida; order Fabales; family Fabaceae; genus Lathyrus; species Lathyrus oleraceus. Next base: position 519,437,365 of record NC_066585.1, on the reverse strand, counting down.
ATGCTCATGCAAAAAGGCAGTCCTAGATGAAGGAACCGCGCTACCTTAAATGACATGCCACGAGAGGCTATACGAAACCTAAGAAAAGCGGTAAAAGGCGGGAAAAGTAAAGGGATCGAGAGATCTACCGTACGGATAAAGATCCGAAGTAACAGAAATTAAAGAGATAAGAAACCCAGAGATCTCTCAAGCTGATTGGAGAGACCGAATGAAATTGAATTGCCCGGTTGGGTTTGCAAAGCACTCTTAGGGTTTATATGAGAGGGAGTTGGTTCTTTGCAGATGAGTTCCCTTCAGTCTCTGGAGGTTGCTCTGAACTCTGTTAGCTCTTCTCTCACTATCTTTTTCCCTGCCAGGGTCATAGGAATAGAATCCCTTTTGTTTCACTGAAACTCTGAATTTATAACCTGATTTTTGTGGACATGTGGGCTCAAATGAGAGAGGCCCAAGTCCAAAAATTTTCTATTATATTTTATTTATTTATTTATTTATTTATTTTTCTTTTCTTTTTTTTTTCTTTTTTTTTAACACGTGGGCTTCGCCTAGCGAGCATGCCAGTTCAAGAAATTCCTCTGAGCGTAAGTGATTCTGGTGGCTTTTCTTGGGACTCGCTAGGCCACCCATTCTGCTCGCCTAGCGAGCATGACAGCTCATGAACAAACTTTTGCTCCTTCAAGATTAACGTTTTGACTGACGAATAGACCCCATTTGAACCTGTTGGAAGTATCTCAAGCCATTCCCTTGTGTTGACTGATCATCTAGATAGAACCCACAAAGTGTCTTGGATGATACTCAAGCTTCAAACAAAAGATGTTAGTGACACATTTTTGTGCTTTTGGTTAGTAAACAAAAGTAAGAGAAACAATGATGTATAATTCAAGCATGCTTGGTGATATCAAACCAATCACAAGGAGTCCCACCCAAAGGCAAAGAGAACCAAGATGCTAAAGATCCTCGAGGCAATGCAAATGCAATGTTATGATGCCATGAGGGATCTTAGGGTCAAAATTGGGGTCTTACAGACCTTAGGTTGAATTTTCATTCGATTGGACTATTGTGTGTTTGATTTGTATAATCATAGGCATTAGATTCGATTCTTGATTTAGATTCTGAATTTTCCATTTGATTAATTGTGATCCTAATGCATGTTAGGTAGATTTTAGCGCTTGGAATTAATATTCACGTTAATTATCCATTTAATCGATTTCTTTGGTTTATGATCATTTTGATTAAATTGAAAATCCCATTTCAACTTAGGTAATGAATACTTTGTATGCTTAATTTCTATTGCCTTGATCATAGGATAGATCTTTGATTGTCTTTTCATTGATTTATCCATTACCTATTGAATCGATTCTAACCATTGTACATATTTGCATATTGTTGCATCCATCCTTATTCTTTCCCTTTCATGCTAACTATTTTGTTGTTTTGTGTTGTCACATATGACTTGGAGAAGCAAGCCCACTCTTAGCTAGCCATGCTCCTAACCATTCCATTTTCGTTCAACAACTTTGTATTGTTTGAAGTACCATGCCACTTGCATGCCTTAGGCATGGTACATAGTTTAGTAGTTTATAACTTGTATTTTCCTTTCATTCCCTTTCCATTGTATTGTGTGGATCTATCCCCCCGTTGTGGGTTAAATGTCCCCCTTCCCCTTAATCATGTAATAGTTTTGATTTATTGTTTTCTAGTTAGCTCACTATGCATGTCAATAACCAAGATAAATACAAAACAATAAACAAAGCATTTCAAAAGAAACAAAAGAAACTTGATCCAACATCAAATTGTTTTTCCGAATAAAACTCATACCATTGCAACGTGAATACTTGATCCAACATCAAGCATTCTCTATCCACTCCAAGATCCATCATTTACATCTCTTCTCCATTCTCTTCTCAACCTTATCCTATCTAACCTCCATTCTTCACGCACTATTTTCATAATAAATTCAAACACGTGATTCAACGTCAAGTTCCTTTTTCAAAACCATTTTCATAACAAATTGGAATGCAAATGGGGTGTACGTGTTTGTACACAACATTCAAGTAATTGGGTTGTCGGTCGTACCTAGCCTGAGGACCCGACACTTGACTTTCCCCCTTAAAACATCTAATGATTCAAACAAGTTAGATCTAGGTTCTATGAGGATGAAAAAGAATAGTTAGGACTTCCTTGTTCTCTCGATTCCCAAGTACTTTAATCGTTGACTGTACTTAGTCAAGGGTTAGATACTTGTCTCCCTCTAAGTTCCAACGATTAAACTTACCAAACTCCTTTCATAATCAAATCTCTTTTTTGGATGAAAAAGAGTGGTTAGGATGACTTGTCCTCTCAACTCCCGAGTTATTGGACCGTTGCTTGTATCTAGCCAAGGGTCTAATGCTTGTCTCCATGCATAAAATCGACTCCAACAAATCAAATCATCTTTTGCCTTAGTTCACTCTATTCAAAACCTTTCAATAAGGACGTGTTAATTGCGTTCTACCGTGAGCGAAGCTTAAGCATCCATGTGCTAGCAAGTAATGTTTAACTGCTAGAGTGTGAACCAAGCATATCCATTTTACCGCAAACAAGCAAATACTTTCCGCTCCCATGACAAAGTATACAAACAAGTGAGCAGTGTCGCACCTCGAAAAATGGGGATACGACTTTAAGCGAAGCGCGATCGCACGCTCGCAATGATGGACTGAACAGAGTCGCCACCGAACTTTATTTATTCCTAAAAAGGAAAGGGGAAGTATCAATAAAACATCTAAAATAAAGGATAAGATATGGTCATCGCAACCAATATCCAGGTTCGGGAGTCGATTACGCAAGGGGAAGGTATTAGCACCCCTCACGTCCGTTGTACTCAATGGGAACCATTAGGTTAGTTGTGTGCGTTAGTGTTAGTTGAAATATTAGGCTTTTCAAGTTATTAGGTGGGAAAGGAAGAATAGAAGAGAGAAGAATGTTTTTGGATTTTTGACGAAGGACTAAACCTAAGTTTTTTATTAGTGGGCCTGACAAGATTTACAAATCCTGCTCCTACGTATCTCAGATAGAGAAATCAAGGCTTACGTAGTTCTGGGTAGAAAAATGTTTGTTTGTTGGTCGATTTTAGCGAAAGCTACTTTGTGTCAAATCGACGAAAACATTGTTGGACTACCCAAAACAGGTGGAGAAACATTGCCTTGCATTATTTTGAAACAAAGTGTAAGACCCCAATTTTGTCCCTAAGATCCCTCATGGCACCATATCATAACATTGCATTTCCTCAAGGATCATTGGACACCTTGCTTCCTTTCCTGTGGGTAGGATCTTTCTTGAGAGTGGTTCTTGATCACCAAGCCTTGCTTGCATTTGTGTATCATTGCTTTTCTTTCAATCACTAACCAAAAATGTACAAAAATATGTCATTTACCTTTGTTACTTGCAGCTTAAGCAGTCAACAGGTCAAGGAAATTCAAGTGAATCCTTTGTACAAGAGATGAAGTTTCCATTGAGATATGAATCATGTGATCATTATTTTGAGCTTATGTGAGCTATAGGTTCATTTTGAAACAAATTCCCCAGGTGGTTGAGGCTCAGGTTCATCAGAACATTTTCAGGTCCAAATCATGCTTATTCATCATACCAAAGATCAAGGTTGAAGAATTTGAGGTCAAGTCAAAAGTTTCCAAATATGGAAAGTGACCTATAATTTCAACTTTCCAAAAATGGAAAGTTTTTGGTCCAATTTCAACTCAACTTTCCAACATCAAAGAAGCTTCAAATGAATTTTTTTCCAACATGAAAGTTGAAGATATCTCTCTCCCATTTCCAAAAAGTCCAAGATCATGAGCATATGATGAATGGTTGAGGAGATATGATCCAATCATTCCCAAGTGTGCATGGAACTTCAAATGGCCATAACTTTTGATTCATAACTCCAAATTTGGTGCCTCTTTTTCTAAAATGCTTCTCATGACATGAAGTTTCCAAAACATTCATCACATTGCATGAATTTCCATCATATGATCATTTGCTATTTCATGCCCTTTTTGGAGGGAAATTGCAAAATTTGAAATTGGTGCATTATGGGAACAAAGCACCATTGTCATTGTGTTGGAAAAAGGATTTTAAGTGCATTTAACCATGCAATTGGCACTGTTCACGTATGCATGCTTCACACACCACCAATTTTCATTTTTTTGCCATACACCTTATTTGCACTTAATTTTAACTAAGCATGGTTAATTTGGATTAAGAGTGGATTAGGACTTCATATATATTGATAATCATAAACGAATTTTAGAGGATTCTAGATCTAGATCTCAAAATTCTCTCTCCCTCCAAAATTTTCTCCTAATCACAATTCAAAATTCTTCAACATAGCACATTGATTTTATTGAAGAATCATGATCAGTGAGTGTGATTGAGTGTGAATTCAGCTTCTGTTTGAGGAATTCGAGCCAGAATCGTGCATGTGGAGCTCAAGAACATAACAATGGCAATTCAGATTTAGGCAAGATTGAAGCAGTTTCAAGTCTCAATTTCTTCATCAAACATCATAGCAAGTGTTCTAGAGTAGATTTGAAGCTTGCCAAGCCTTGAAACTCTAGATTCCAGAAGTTGATCTTCAAGAGGTCACAGTTTCGATCATCTTAATTCTCTGTTTTATGTGTATATTCATGTAGATCTTTCTATGCTGGTTAATCTGAGCTAAATTTCACATGATTTGGTGCATTATTTAGTGAGATACGTGTGATTAAAGTTTGTGACATCGAAATGTTTTCCATCGATTCTCTCTGTTCATGATGAATTGATGTTAGATAATGCTTGATCTGTAATCTCCGTGGAATAACGGTTCGTTTGGTATAGGTATCTTTGATTTCTGCAAAAATTTGTTTGAACCTCATACTGTTCATCACCGTCTTCGCGAGGAAGACGGTGTTTTCCACCGTAGCGTCCGCCTAGCGTCCGTTTTGTGTCCGTCTGGTTCATGCTTATGTGGCTAGGGTTTTTGTCCTATTCATTGCTTGCGTGTGCGTCCGTTTGGCTGATCCATTGGTCCCTATTGTATTGACCGCGTCCACTTGTGCATTGACCATGACTCAGCGTGCCACATCAATTATTAAAACTCAGCGTTTTGATACACGCTGCCTCACTTCGATTCCGCCTGATGCCAATTTTTTCAAATTTCACTTCCATTTATTCATTTCCCTCCAAATTTCATATGTCTTGATCATTTTATTTCATCATTTTTCTCCAACTTTGGAAATTCATAATAAATTGAAAAATGCTCCAAATAATTCCTGGTTTTTTGCCACTTGATCCTTGAAATGTCTAGAATTTTATGATGTTAATTTCTGAAGCTGTGCATGGCTGGATTTTGAATTGTGTTAGGATGATTGAACATGTGTTCATATGTGACCTTGCTCCATTCTTCCTATTGTGAATTGCTTGATATTGATCCAATGGCCATGAAATTTTGCATGATGATTCTTGACATGTTGATTGACATATTAGGCTTGGTTTGATATTTTTCTCATTTGCCATTTCTGTTTTATACACATGTTTATATGGTGTGACAATGTGTGTCACACAATTTGATGTTCAACTTGTGCAATTTTGTTTCCATCTCAAATGACCTCTGTTGATTCTGATTTTTTGTATGATGATTTTATTGGATGTCTTGAATGCTCATAAAAATTTCCAGAATTGTTTGAATCATTTCTGTTTTGATATGGAATTTTGATTCATGATGATCATTTGTGAGCTTTGAATTTGCCTTTGCCTTCTCTTGCACATGAAATGAAGTTGCTTGATGCTTTTGATTTGGTCCTTTTTAGGACATGTTCATGATTGAACAAACATGCTTTGTGTTGAGTTTTAGCTTCTGTTTTGAATTTTTTCTACACCTTTGACCCTAGGCTTTGACCTAGGGGTTGGAACTCTTATTTGAGCTTTGAATTTCAGGTTCAAGCATCCAATTTCCATGATTGAGGTTGCCTCATCATTTGAGTGTTGATATTTGCTATTGATTGCTAACATTTGGTTGTTTTGTAGGCTTTGATGATAGCTCACTTGAGTTGTTTGGCTTACATGTTGTATATTGGGATTGTCTGTTTGTTGTTTACTGTTGTCTGTTTGTCTGAACACTATACTCATTGTTTGATTGTTTACACAGGTACTTTAGTAGTTTTAACTCATTATTTAAGTTGCGTTGCTTTGCTTGTGGTTGGCATACCACTTAGGTATTTTCCTTGATCTCCATGTAGTCTGGAAGACCTGTCATGTTATTTTGGCAGGCACCTGTCTGAAGCCCTCCTTAAGAGGCCATGTCTTTGTTTGTTTAATTTTGTGCCAAGTAGGTTAAGTCCTCTTAAGAGGCAATTGGCAGATAGAAGGGATGTGCAATCCATCCCCTGCTATTCAGTTGAGTCTTTCATTTTGCTCACACAATGTGTTGATGCAATTTGAACAAAAAACCCAAAATCTTGTATATAGAGTCGGTCATTGTGGAGTAGAGTTCCTCATTCTGGACTCCCACACCTTCCTTGATTCAAGCTCACCCAGGCCAGGGTTAAGAGCTATGAGGTCTAATCCTCATTTCCATTTCATCTGCTCACCCTAACTCTCAATGTTAGAGGTTAAGAGCCTGACTACCCATTCCAGTATTTGGCTTGTTTGTCAAGGTTGATATGACCCCTTGACTAAAGCCTAACCTTGCTTGAGCCACTTGGTTGTGTATAGTGTGTGATAATTGACTATTTGTTTGCTTATTTGTCCATCTGTGCATAATTGTTTGTGTGTGCCTCTGTGCATTTGTTTTCATCTTTGAGCATTAATTGTATATCATTTCATGATCATTGTTCATACTTTGTGACATTTTGTTTTGTCCATTGAGGAGTAAATTGTAAGTCCATTTATTGGCAGTTGTTTCCTGTGATCTGGTAGGAGTTGGAACTAAGACCATTCATTGGCATTCCATTTCCTTGGAGTCGAGTGTAAGACCATTGATTGGCAACTTGTTTCCTCTTGCTTATTGCATTTGTTTTCTTTGCTTTGTGAGGCTAGTGTAAGTCCATTGATTGGCATCTGGTTTCCATCTTTGTTTTGTGGAGGTGCACATAAGACCATTGATTGGCACTTCATTTCCTATTGTATTTTGTTTTGTGAGGAGTCAGATGTAAGACCATTGAGTGGCTATTTGTTTCCTGTGATCATTTTTTGTGGAGTCAGGTATAAGACCATTGATTGGCAACTTGTTTCCTATTTTGTTCCTTGTTGTGGAGTTGGATCTAAGACCATTTATTGGCAATCCATTTCCAGTTTTGTTGCTCCTTTAAGCTTGCTTATTTGCTTCTGGCCTTATTGCCTATTCCAAAGGAACCACTTGGATCATCTACATATGATCTCGAGAGGTGAACTCCTAAGAAGTTTTACTCCTCATCCCCACCTTTTGTTTCCTTACAACCTCCATTTGCATGTTAACCCAAACCAGAAAACTTTGTGCAAACATTTTCATCTGTTTTCAAATTAGAAACCTAGGCCTTAGGCCTTTGATTTTGAAACTTCATTTTCACAATACTTCTTCTAAATTGAATCTAATGTCAACTTTGACCATTTTTATGAATACTCTAGTTGGTTAATTCCACTCATTCAATTGTTTTGTGGCTTTGTCCATTCTTGATAAGTTTTCATACATTAGCCATAGATCTCAATTATCTTAGTGGTTGATGTGAATCTCACCTTTTGTCCTTAGTGATTGAATTGTAAGACTTCCTTGCTTATTATAGGGCATAATCCCTCACTAGCAAGTTGAAGCTTTTCTCACATGGTGGACTTGTGGTTGTATAGGTTGAGTTTTCTCCCGTGGATAATGAAAGACCTTAGGGTTGTTGTTTAAAATCAATCCACTTGCTTTTTGGAAATCTTTTAGCCGAACTACGAGGTTTTGATCCTGTAAAGGTACGTAGGCAATGGATCTTTCCATCCAAACACAAAAATAATAAAATTTGTACATTCTTTTCTCATCCCTTCAATCAATGTTTGCACAAAAATATTTCATAAACAAATAATTGATACAACAATTTGTGAAAAGGGTTCCCTAGGAGTACCTAGGATGCATTGGGTGCCTAACACCTTCCCTTTGCATAATTACCCCCTTACCCAGATCTCTGACCTTTTTATTAGTTTTCTCGTGTAAAACTTCTTAGGCTTTTGTTCGCTTTTTAGCCATTCCTTTGGATAAATAAAACTGCGGTGGCGACTCTATCTTTGTATGCTTTGCTTTTGATTTAGCCAATAAATCATAAAGTGACGAATACACCGCTACAGAAAAGTGGCGACTCTGTTGGGGATACAATTCCTAGTGGGTTTGCCAACTTTTCACAATTGTTGTGATATATTGTTTATGACATATTTTTGTGCAAATTTGGGATTACTGTATTGTTTGTAATGCTTGAATTGCTTGATATATCAATTGCTGCTTGCTTGGTGATCTCTGTGAGATGAGTTCTATACGCGAACTCGAGTGCACCTTATGATAGGAGAATGGCATAGTCTCGTCGACTTGTGTGGAGTTATTCCTTAGCAAGTTGACTTGCGAGTCCATTCACTTGGTGGAGGTCATGTTGGATTAATGATGTCACACAAGTTATTTGTGGTTAGGCATTATTCCTTCAACATGTGCCTTAGAAGCCAAGGACCTTAGTTTACCAAGCCCATCTTGGCCTATTTTTAGGACGTAGTGCGGAGGTCGTTCAAATGTCAGATTTGATGCGATTGTTACGCGATACTACACTCATAAGAGTCTCTCTTGAGAATATTTTTGGAATACGAGTATTCGTTCCTCCGATAATATTCGAAAGATGGGACGATGACTATGGGAACCTCTGGTAGAACATGTTCGGCGGGTTTAAACCCTAGTACACTCCCTTTGGGTGGTTCTTAACCGAGACTCCATGCTCGTGACTCACAACAAACCAGTGATTCATGGTTGATCCGTTCAACTATCGTTAATATCAATGGAACTTGGGTGTTGATAAGGTGTAAGCCATAATCCACCAAAATGGATGATTGATATTAAGGATGATTGAGCTGGTTCATGTATCGTTAATATCAATGGAACTTGGGTGTCGATAAGGTGAAAACCATAATCCACCAAAATGGATGATTGATATTAAGGATACTATTAGCTTTCCCATGACCTTTGTCTGGTGTGCTTTGTTTGATCCTTGAGTGTGATTGTTGCATTCATGCATTCATCTGCATCCATATCATCAGATAAAAAGAAAATTTTCAAGGAACTTAAGGGGTTTATTTGCAAAAAAATTCAGATATGGAAAGACAAAAAAGGCATACAAAGAAGTACAGCTTTAGACAGCCCGATCTGAAAGAGTTAAGGAATCTGACATCTTATGTATTAGATCCCTTGGGTTTCAAAGCTCGTTATGGGAAGCTTCTGCCTCTGCTGACTACTCAGGTTGATGAAGGGTTGATGAGTACTTTGGCGCAGTTCCATGATCCTCTGTATCACTGCTTCACTTTTCCAGACTTTCAGCTACTGCCTACCCTTGAGGAGTATGCTCATCTTGTGGGTATTCCGATTCTGGATCAGGTGCCGTTCAGTGGCTTGGAGAGTCTTCCTACTTCTCAAGAGATAGCTGACCTGTTGCACATAGATGAATCCTTGGTTAAAGCTCATATGACTACCAAAGGTGGAATTCAAGGTCTTCCTTCTGAGTTCCTCATTGCTCAAGCTACCGTGTATGGGAAGGCCATGAGTGAGGATTCCTTTGAAGCCATATTTGTGCTTCTCATCTATGGACTGGTATTGTTCCCCAACATCGACAAATTTGTGGATGTGAACGCTATTAGGATCTTTTCTGCTCTTAATCCTGTTCCGACTCTGTTGGTTGATGCCTATGTCTCTTTGCACCTGGGGAATGCAAAGGATGGTGGCGCAATTGTGTGCTATTTGCCTCTGTTGTATAAGTGGTTTATTTCTCACTTACCTCAGACGGTCGCTTTCAAGGAGAACAAGGGATGTCTACTGTGGTCTACGAGACTCATGTCTCTCACTAATGATGATATCTCTTGGTATGATCGCGTGTATGATGGAGTTCATATCATTGATTCTTGTGGTGAATTCTCCAATGTGCCTCTTCTTGGTACATGTGGTGGGATTAGCTACAACCCTATATTAGCACGACGTCAGCTTGGGTTCCCCCTAAAGGATAAACCTAATAACATTCTGTTAGAAGGTGTGTTCTTTCAGGAGGGTAAGGATCCCCAAGGCCTGAAAGCAAGGACGGTCCGCGCTTGGCGCAAGATTCACAAGAAGGGTAGAAGTGAATTGGGTCCGAAGAATTGCATAGCTTTGGAGCCATATACTACTTGGGTGAGGAAGAGAGCATCTGAGTATCTCATGCCTTATGACTATCCGAGACCTACACCTTTGATTGTGGCTGGGCCTTCAACCCTCCCTAACCAAGGCTTAGAGGAGTTGAGAGAAGAAGACCTTTCATGTGCCTGGATCCGTGAAAGAGAAGAGTTGCTTCAACAACTTAAGGAGAAAGATGCCATGATCGAGTTTCTCGAGCATCAGGTCATTGATGATCCTGATGATACTTGGACTTCTCTACTTCCTCAATCTTCCAAGTTCTGGAAAAGGAGGTATGACAGACTCGCCAAAGAGAAGGCGGATATGGAAGCAGCATATGAGAGAGAGATCAAGAGGCTTCGTGCAGCTTATCTTCCGGCATCCCGAGCTTCTAGGGATCCATAGGATGTTTATTTTCCTTCTCTCTTGTAATATAATGAACCAATCTTGTACTTCTTTGTCCAAATATATTTGATGAGATATTTTCCACATGCGATTAAATGCTTAATAGGTGAACTCCTAAGAAGTTTTACTCCTCATCCCCACCTTTTGTTTCCTTACAACCTCCATTTGCATGTTATCCCAAACCAGAAAACTTTGTGCAAACATTTTCATCTGTTTTCAAATTAGAAACCTAGGCCTTAGGCCTTTGATTTTGAAACTTCATTTTCACAATACTTCTTCTAAATTGAATCTAATGTCAACTTTGACCATTTTTATGAATACTCTAGTTGGTTAATTCCACTCATTCAATTGTTGTGTGGCTTTGTCCATTCTTGATAAGTTTTCATACATTAGCCATAGATCTCAATTATCTTAGTGGTTGATGTGAATCTCACCTTTTGTCCTTAGTGATTGAATTGTAAGACTTCCTTGCTTATTATAGGGCATAGTCCCTCACTAGCAAGTTGAAGCTTTTCTCACATGGTGGACTTGTGGTTGTATAGGTTGAGTTTTCTCCTGTGGATAATGAAAGACCTTAGGGTTGTTGTTTAAAATCAATCCACTTACTTTTTGGAAATCTTTTAGCCGAACTACGAGGTTTTGATCCTTTAAAGGTACGTAGGCAATGGATCTTTCCATCCAAACACAAAAATAATAAAATTTGTACATTCTTTTCTCATCCCTTCAATCAATGTTTGCACAAAAATATTTCATAAACAAATAATTGATACAACAATTTGTGAAAAGGGTTCCCTAGGAGTACCTAGGATGCATTGGGTGCCTAACACCTTCCCTTTGCATAATTACCCCCTTACCCAGATCTCTGACCTTTTTATTAGTTTTCTCGTGTAAAACTTCTTAGGCTTTTGTTCGCTTTTTAGCCATTCCTTTGGATAAATAAAACTGCGGTGGCGACTCTATCTTTGTATGCTTTGCTTTTGATTTAGCCAATAAATCATAAAGTGACGAATACACCGCTACACAAAGTACCTTTCATTTGTGAAAAAGGTTTAAGAGATCAATCGCACGGCGGCGAGGAAAGAAATTGATTGATTTAATGTGTTTTGAATAATGGCGAGAACTTGGATGAGCGAGATATACATCTCGAATCCTAGTCTCACGAGTGCACGGTATACACCATGTTCCATTTCCATCTTTATTAAAAAAGTATTAAGGTAGGAATTAGGTATTTTGAAGTTTGAAAGACGAGTACTTGTGACTTACAAGCTCTTACAGCTTGGATCTAATACTCGGGACTACGTCTGGACATTCCACCCAGGCAGTCTGTTTCTTTCCAATATTGCTAAGAAAATTATTCGAATATTTACGAATGTTTTGGAGGGAAGACGAATATTTATGGCTTACAAGCTCTTACAGCTTGAGCCTAATATCCGGGATTATGACTGGATATTCCATCCAGATAATCTTTTTCTTCCAACTTTATTAAGAAAAAGATTTGAATATTTGGAGTGTTAAAGAGAAGACGAATATTTACGGCTTGCAAGCTCTTACAGCTTGAGCCTAATATTCGGGATTACGACTGGACATTCCATCCAGGTAATCTTTTTCTTCCAACTTTATTAAGAAAATGGTTTAGATATTCATAACTATTTTGGAGAGAAGACGAATATTTATGACTTACAAGCTCTTACAGCTTGAGCCTAATATTCGGGATTACGATTGGATATTCCATCCAGGTAATCTTTTTCTTCCAACTTTATTAAGAAAAAGATTTGAATATTTGGAGTGTTAAAGAGAAGACGAATATTTACGGCTTGCAAGCTCTTACAGCTTGAGCCTAATATTCGGGATTATGACTGGAGATTCCATTCAGGTAATCTTTTTCTTCCAACTTTATTAAGAAAATGGTTTAGATATTCATAACTATTTTGGAGAGAAGATGAATATTTATGACTTACAAGCTCTTACAGCTTGAGCCTAATATTCAGAATTATAACTGGATATTCCATCCAGGATAATTTTTTTCTTCACGTTTTAATTAGAAAATGATTTTGAATCTTAGATTAAAATAATCAAAGTACAGAGGTTTGAAATTATTGAAAGTTAAGTTGATGTTGCTTAAGAGCTCATTGTAAGAAGGCCCAAGAGTAAGCCATGTGAGGTTGATGGCGATGCTTAAAAGCAATCGACTTACAAGGGTATGGAAATGGGCTCGACGTCGAATCGAGAATCAGGTGATATTTATCATTATTATTTTTTTGAATGGTTTTTCTTTTTATCAAGGAAAATGAGATGATTTATCATGATCCTCACACATAAAAGATAAATAATTCACATAAATCCCAAAGAAAGAATAATCACCTAAGTCATATTAAAAATAAAATAATAAAAAAAAATGAATAAACAATAGAAACATGTTAGTTAAGTACTAAGACTAGATAATTAAATGTGAGAATTAAAGGAAAATATGAGACAGTCAAAATATTGGAGAACCAACACGACACAACTAAGTATCGAACCCAGGACCAAAGAGAAGGTGGATTATCTCCATCTCCACCAGGCCAAGACCTGCTTACTACTAGATTAAGACCAACAAAAACTATGTTCTAACTGAAAACTCCCCAAGGGAAAAAACGAGAAAGGCCAAACATGGGTAAGTTTGTTTAAGGCCCATGAACCTAAATCTCAACTTGGGTAGTTGAGGCCCACTTCAGCAAAGTCCAAGGGCGAAAACGGCAGGGAAGTACAACGGTCACATGGGAACTCGGACAAACGTGAGGGAGCACCGAACAAAGTAGTCGGCTTTGAGATTTGGGAAGGCAATGTAATTAATGGCCTTAAAGCCTCGATGAGATCCAAATAAAAACACCAACAGACGGTGAGAATAATCACTTCCGCCTCAAATCTTCTTCTCTGCTTGAGACATTCATCTCCTCCCTCACTCGAAACAAAAGCAAACTTACAGATTAAACCTAAACCGTTACTCCTATCACAAACCAAACCCAACACTAAAAGCACGCAAAGGCAAACGACATCATCAAAATAATGAACCCTAAACAAATAGGGTCGACCTTGAATACTGAAAAACAAGAAGGGACAATCACTTACAGAGAAGTGAATCAAGCGTGAAAAAAAAACATTACACATACATTGTAATACATTCGGTGGCATCAACATGAATCCAAGTATGACATGATAAAGAAGAGAAAAAGAACTACCAGCTCGAGATTCTTCAGAGGCATATGAATAGGTATGTGTTCTTCCACTCTTCTTGTTTCTTCGGATCCTATCCTTTCTGGTTTTTAGCGTCTCGCCACCAGAGGAGAATCTTAGGGTTTTTGGCTAATGCTCTTTTTCGTATTGAAAGTTTTTAGGGTTTTTTACTTTTGAACAGTAGCCGCGCTCTCCTCTAAAATTAGGGTTTGTGTGCTCTTATATGCATGAACACCATGGACCACAGGAGTGAATTCGTAGTCTCATAGTACGGAGTTGCCTGAGGAATTTTGTCTTCTTTCAACAGGTGGTCCCTCCTTCAATCCTTTCCATCTCCAAACTTCACCACTGGTAACAGGTGAATTTACCGTTGTAAACCCACTAAGACGAAAATAGGATGTATTTTTGATGTAAATTAATCCATGTGTGTTTGTTGTTGCAGCAACTTCCATGGTCTTGGAGAAGTCAATGTTCGATCCATGGATTCCGTTTGAAGTTAACAAGTTTCTCTGGATGATCTGAAGGTCAAAATTTCACCTTCACTTGCCTGTACACGCTCAATGTTGCCCCATTAAGCTTGTTCATTCGAAGCTTCAAGACTTGAAGACTGATAAAATTTCCAAGTTCTGGTGGCAATGCAACGGTCAATTGATTCTCAGCCAAATTCATCAAGGCCAATTTCTTACTATAACCTGAGTCAGGAGGTATCAAACTTGTCGACTGATTATTATCCAGCTCTAAGTATGTCAAATTATGCCCGGCTTCATTGCAGGTACTCGAAAGAACTTCTCCTGTCAAGGAATTTACACCTAAACTTAACCTGACTACATCATGTGAAACATTTACAGGTACAGGCCCTTGCAACCTGAGTCTTGACTATTGTGTGGTTTGGTGCAACATGTATCTCATTCACAAGCATTTGTAATGCCGTTTGAAACATTTTCGTGCATGGATACGTCTTTTTTAAGAGAAGTATCCAGGACAACATAGACGAGCAAAACTTTGGTGAGTATCCGTTGCAATGGTTTTATGTCTATTGTTAATGGTTTAATGTGAATCTCATTTGGCTTGTTTGGAGACCAAAACCTGCTGGGTTGAGGTATGCACCATGGCTCGATGACGAGTCGGTTTGTGGATAGTCACGACATAGGACAAAAATGGTTAACTTCTTATTCTCTAACCACCCTTCATGTGCATTGCAGAGATGGTGAGTTTATGCAGAAATGATCTTTGGTTGGACCTTTATAGATCATGCACGCATTAGAAAGAAGTAGCATGAAGACTCCCACTTGCACCTGCTGGAGAATTAAACTGTTGCTTTTGAAACAGGGACCAATAACGACTGTGCGGTGGTGTTTGAACCTCTAGTACCAGTTTGATCGCCAATTCTACCCACATGAATTGTGTGCTCGTTAACTTTACTCAATCTTTTATCAGTATCGTTAATTGAGAGGTTGATGTCGTTGTCCAAACCTCTGATATATTGGAATTCAGGAAAGTAAGAGTAACCCTCTAAACGATAGAATGCAAGTAACTGAGCCTTAGCTATTAAAAGCTCCAACCGATCAAAGCCTCCCGTTGGAAACTTGGATAAATCTTTCAAATATTGCATAAGCTTCTCAGGTAAAAAGGAGCTAACACTTGAAGATTCATCAACTCTGTTTGTGAAATTTGGCTCTGGTTGAATCCCACAGTTTTCAATAGTCTAGTGTACATTGCAAGTTTGCTTTCATAAGTTAAAACTTGAGTTTCTTCACCTGTTTCAGGTAGCATTGTAGCAGAAATACTCCAGCCTGAATTTCGGGCTGTAGCGGCTAGAAGAAATGCAGAATTGGCATGGCTTTGAGATGCAGGGAATAGCATTTGGAGGAGGTTCCACGTTGTGATTAGCAAATAGTTTGCCGGCTTTGCTTTCATCATCATGTAAAATAACATCTTTGTACAATTTTGTCATAATTATATACAAGTCATTTCATTTTTTATAGGCTTATGGTTAGAATCCTTTGACCAATTCAGAAACATCCAGGTTTTCATTGTGATTCGGTTTTGATTGACTTATTTGCTTTAACCACCTAAAAGTCATAACCTTTGAGCCATTCTGCAATTTTCTTTTTCTGCAACCAAAGTACAAGGACCGGCCAACAAGCGTGAACAATGGCATGAGCTGTTATACTATTCATGTGCAGTATCAACACCCTGTTTTGGGAAATTCCTAGGCAATGGAACTCCATTGATATTGAGTGTGGTTGATCATGAGAAGCCACAGGGCCTTGTGGTGTTACTGTTGCAGCAAAAATCAGAACTTGTATATTCTGTTTCGGCAACAATATTAGAGTTCGATGAGGCATTCAACTCTACCGGGGTTGATTGTGGCTGACCATTCTTTTTCACAGTAGTATTTTGAGAAAGTGAGGCTGAAACATGTTGAGACTGTAACTCAAAACTAGATCTTTCAGCAAGGACTGGTGCTATTTCAGGTGTTTGCACTAGAGCTTTGACCGAATTCGACACATTATTGACCTCAATTTTTGATGATTTCACAACCCTTCTTGTCCCATTGTTCGTCTTCATGTACTTACCTCCTGTTGTTCCTTCAATCTCGTGTTTGAAACCATGACAATTGGCATCGGTGTTATCCATGACTTTACTTATATTAGACATTTCAGATGGAACTTTCTTTTTCTTGAAACTTGAAGTTTCATTTTTCACATTCTTTACCTTGAAATCAAGATCCTTTGCACGAGTGCGATGCCTTTTCCTTTTAGAAACAAACAGTAGGAACTTTCTTAGGTTGAACTACTGGATTATTTTGAGAACTTTGACTATGTCAAATCTCTTCTCCATTTGAAGTTTTATGTTCCATTGATTTCTCACGTACTTCTAATAACCTTCCTTGATGTCTCTTTCCTCTATTATGACCTTCCATACACTTGGGATTCAAAATAAGATCACAAACTTCACAGTATAAAAGCGGTGGTAAGCAATTCTTATTAGCATTTGAAATCTTGTTCTGCCAAATGATGGATGGAACACTTCCACTCTGTCTTCATCTCTCAAAGCAAAACCCAAATTATCGTAAGTTTCCAAAATCTGGGGGTCACATGCAACAATTTGTTTGTAGTGTAAAATTGCCATGTCCATTCGACCTTGTTCACAAGGTATACTGGCCAAAATCCTGCTTGTTTGATTTCTTTATGGATAAATGATATGGTAAATGAAAACGTCCATTAAAAGGTTTATGGATTAATTGTAATGTGAAATTGGATGATTGGTTATTTGAATGGATACAAGGAAGAAAAATAGATAATGGATCTGGAATGAAACTTGGATTTTAAAAAAATGGACTTAAGATATGGATATCGAAACATATGATGACCAAAAACAAAAACGTTTTGCACTCGACACATAAATTCAATTAAAAAGGAGTGAGCACTAAGAATATGACAACGTAAAAGCAAACGGTTACATGGATGATATATTGGAACAAAAAAGATAATGTTTTTATGAGGGAGACAAAACGTGGGTTGAATTTAGACATAAGAATGAAAGTCATGATATTCCACCAGATCCTATCAAATGAGAAAGAGATTCTAAGTCTTGCTCGACTATGGAGATCAAACATCCAAGGTCGAATGAAAAGGTGAAAATCTGAAAGTTATAGAACGACAAGTGATGGTAATGTCTAAACAAAAAAAGTGGGTGGACAGCCTCATGACCAGATGAAATGGTCATGAGGAGGAATGCAGATGAATGATTGATTGGGAAAATTTTAAGGGCCAAAATCAGGGTATGACAGTTGCCCCTATTTAAACATCCTCCACCAGAGGAAAATGAAACAACACTTTTCATTGGATCGCAGTGGGGGATGGTTAAATACCATGGAGACCCAGATTATGGACCTGAAAATGAAAATGCTATGATATGCTATGCATGGATGCATGATTCTTTTTTTTTTGGTTTTATCTGTTAGGGACACGATGAATCCTTAATAGGAGATACCACTGGACAGACCAATCTGTGGGGAATACTGATGGTCCACAGGAAAACAGACAAAAGAGTAAAACAACTCGTTGGGGATGACAATCCTGTTGGAGAGTCAGACACACACTATAGAGTACTCAAAGTGAAATTCGATGAATGACACTTAGAATACAAGAGATTTCGGCAGTAAGTTCACACATGACTTACTAAGCCCGAATAAGAAAAATTTGTACAACAGGTTCATACATGACCTGATAACACTGAAATGAAAGCTCAATAACAGGTTCATACATGACCTGACAACATCAGAAAAATCAAAGAGAGTGTATCAACAAGTTCATACATGACCTGATAACACTGAAATGAAAGCTCAACAACAGGTTCATACATGACCTGACAACATCAGAAAAATCAAAGAGATTGTATCAACAAGTTCATACATGACCTGTTAACACTGAAATAATCATAGAGAAAGATTCTTCAAAACAGGTTTAGACATGACCTGGTAATACTGGAATAAAGGCTCAACAGCAACGGGTTCATACATGACCTGACAATGCTGGGAATACCAAGAAGTTCTGACAGCAGGTTCAGACATGACCTAACAAACTTAGAAAAATTCAAAAAGAGTATATCAACAGGTTCATACATGACCTGATGACAAACTTGAACATTTTGAGAAAAATTTCCACAACAAGTTCATACATGACTTGACAACACTGGAATAATAAAAAAAAAGATTCTTCCAAAACAGGTTCAGACATGACCTGGTAATATTGGAACAAGGGCTCAACAACAACGGGTTCATACATGACCTGACAACGCTAGAACACCAAGAACGGTTCTAACAACAAGTTCAAACATGACTTGACAAACTCAGAAAAATTCAAAAAGAGTATATCAACAGGTTCATACATGACCTGATGATAAACTTGAACATTTTGAGAAAATTTCCACAACAAGTTCATACATGACTTGATGATATTGGAACAAAAGGTTCAACAACAGGTCCATACATGACCTGGTAAAACTGGAATAAAGGCTGAACAACAGGTTCATACATGACCTGACAAAACAGGAACATTCAAAGAATTTTTTTTGACGGCAGGTTCAGACATGACCTAACAAACTCAGAAAAACTCAAAAAAAGTATATCAACAGGTTCATACATGACCTGATGACAAACTTGAACGTTTTGAGAAAATTTCCACAACAAGTTCATACATGACTTGACAACATTGGAAACAAAAGGTTCAACAACAGGTTCATACATGACCTGACAAAACTAGAATAAAGGCTGAACAGCAGGTTCATACATGACCCGAGAATATTGGAAAACATACAAAGGAACATCATTGGAGTTTTCTAACACGAAAAACCTCCAAGCTTCTGGAAATTCCTCAAGATGATAAGTCATACATGACTTTCACAGAACCATCAGGAAAGATAGGGTAATTAAACTCTCTGTACGTGCCAACAACAATTGGACTTTTAACCGTAAGTAATGGACTACAACCAACTTTTAACGGAGTTTGCCAACAACAATTGGACTTTGAAAATGACTGCGAAAACCGGATGTTGGTTTAAGGGCACCAAAGACAAACCAGAATTAGAGGTCAAAGGATATAGGATCAACAACAAGACCTAAGTCAATGAAAAATGAGCACGAAGTATATTTCGGCTATGCATGATTTGGATTTTGCTTATGATGTATGAATGATCATGAAATGCAAATGCTGACAATATACAGACTGAAAATTAGGGAAAGCTTTATGGAGGTACTGAATCCTCAACACCAATAACTCAACCAAAGGAGTGAGTAAATGCATCAAAGGAGTATCTATCAAGCTGAATAGTTACAACTGACCCAATAATCCTTCCAAAGAATGATAAATTTGTGCTCTCTGGAGATAGATGTTGATCATCCAGGGGGAGTCTTGTAACTTGAGACCTGCGGGGAAAGACGAAAGATTTCCTTTTAATATTTCCACATGTCAAAGCAAAATTGTGTTTCTCAATATGTTGAAAAATTCTTTTTTGAGTTCAAAATTTCATTATTAACAAATAAATGACATTTTGCATAACAAAGAAAATCAGAGAAAAAACAGCAAATGATAGAATTTGATGGGCAAACTTGTATTTATTCAAGAATGGTAGCACACAAATGGCGTAGCTCCATGGAATGTTACAAATTTGAAAATGGCAATAGGGAAAGGTTTATATTGAATCACAATGACTACTACTATCCCTAATAATAATGACTCCACGAGACCTCGCTTCTGAAGGGAGTAACTAGATTGATCTTCCATTTTTAGCTCTTCTGTGTTGATCAGTGACGAACCAATGCAGTCTATGCCTTTTGTCCCTAATTTTTGCCTGGATCGCCCTTTCGGGTTTTCAATCTACCGGGACGCTCCTTTTTGCCTAAGTCGCCCTTTCAGGTTTTCAACTTAGCGAGCTACCATTTTTTTTAACCCAAACTTTTTCCTGGACCGCCCTTTCGGGTTTTCAGTCCACCGGGATTTGTCAGGCATAGTATCTTTTGACTGCATCAGAGTTCACAGGGTGAATGAGCTCTTCACCATCCATAGTTGTGAGAAATAGAGCACCTCCAGAGTATGCTCTCTTTACAACGTATGGGCCTTCATAGTTGGGAGTCCACTTCCCACGTGAATCTTTGTGTACTGGCAAGATCTTCTTGAGCACGAGATCTCCTTCCTTGAACTCTCGAGGAAGGACCTTCTTGTCAAATGCCTTCTTGATTTGTTGTTGGTACAATTGTCCATGGCACAGAGCGGTCATCCGCTTCTCATCAATGTGATTAAGTTGATCATAGTTATTCTGGATCCATTCAGCTTCATCCAGCTTGGCTTCCATCAATATTCTCGTGGAAGGTATCTCTACTTCGATTGGGAGGACTGCATCCATCCCATATACTAAGGAGAATGGGGTTGCCCCTGTTGAAGTGCGGACTGAGGTCCGATATCCATGCAAAGCAAAGGGTAACATCTCGTGCCAATCCTTATAAGTTTTCACCATCTTTTGCAGGATCTTCTTGATATTTTTATTGGCAGCTTCAACAGCACCGTTCATCTTTGGACTGTATGGAGAAGAATTATGGTGGTCAATCTTGAAACTCTCACATAATTCTGCCATTGTCTTATTGTTCAAGTTTGAACCGTTGTCGGTGATGATCTTGCTTGGGATTCCATAGCGACATATAATCTCCTTCTTGATAAAGCGAGCAACCACATGTCTCTTCACATTGGTGTAGGAAGCAGCCTCTACCCATTTAGTAAAGTAATCGATGGCGATCAGGATGAAGCGGTGACCATTGGAAGCTTTAGGCTCTATAGAACCAATCATGTCGATGCCCCACATTGAGAAAGGCCAAGGTGATGTTAAAACATTCAGTAGTGTTGGCGGTACATGCACTTTATCAGCGTAAATTTGGCTTTTATGACATTTTCTTGCATAGCTGAAACAATAAGACTCCATGGTCAACTAGTAATAGCCAGCTCTCAAAGTCTTCTTCGCCATGGCATGTCCATTGGCATGGGTCCCAAAGGATCCTTCATGAATTTCCTGGATTAACATGTCTGCTTCGTGTCTATCCACGCATCTGAGCAGAACCATGTCATGGTTTCTCTTGTAAAGCACATCATTGCTCAAAAAGAATTTGAACGATAACCTCCTCAGAGTTTTCTTATCCAACAATGTAGCATCTTCTGGATACTCTTGACTTAAAAGATACCGCTTGATGTCATGAAACCATGGTTTACCATCAGTTTCTTCTTCAATCAGTTGACAGTAAGCAGGCTCATCTCTTCGCTCAATTCGAATAAGTGGAGCTTCATTATGGAATATGACTTGGTACATTGATGCTAATGTTTCCAAAGCGTCAGCCACTTGATTTTCTACTCTTGGGATGTGATGGAAAGTGATATCGTCGAAGTATTCTATCATCTTCACAACATGAGCGCGATACGGGATTAGCTTCGCATCGCGAGTTTCCCATTCTCCTTTGACTTGATAGATCACTAAGGCTGAATCTCCATACACCTCAAGGATCTAGATTCGGAGATCAATTACAGCTTCAAGACCAAGTATACAAGCTTCATATTCAGCGACATTATTCGTACAATCAAAGCACAACCTTGCTGTGAATGGGGTAAAGCAACCATTTGGATTCATCAAAACAGCTCCCACACCATGACCACTATAATTGGAAGAACCATCGAACGCGAGCTTCCATCGAGACCCTGGTTCTGGTCCTTCATCTGGGCCTGGGGTCTCACAATCCTTTATCACCATTATATCCTCATCGGGGAAATCAAACTTCAATGGTTGATAGTCTTTAACTGGTTGATGAGCAAGATACTCTGCTAACACACTTCCCTTGATTGCTTTTTGGGTTACGTAATGGATGTCGTACTATGACAAAAGCATCTGCCAACGGGCAAGTCTTCCAGTCAAGGCAGGTTTCTCAAAGATATACTTTATTGGATCCATCTTCGAGATCAACAAAGTAGTATGGCAAATCATGTATTGCCTTAAACGACGAGCGTCCCATGCTAGCACGCAACAAGTCTTTTCCAAAAGTGAATATCGACTTTCACAATCGGTAAACTTTTTACTCAAATAGTAAATAGCATGTTCTTTCCGACCAGTTTCATCGTGTTGCCACAACACGCATCCCATTGACCCTTCAAGCACAGTCATATACATGATTAATGGCTTTCCTGGGACAGGTGGAATCAGGATAGGAGGCTCTTGCAAGTATTAACGAATCGTCTCAAAAGCTTTTGACAATCAAAATTCCATTCAACAACTTGATCTTTTCGAAGCAATTTGAAGATAGGCTCACACGTGGCCGTCATATGTGAGATAAACCTTGAGATGTAATTCAAACGTCCAAGGAAACCTCTAACCTCTCGCTCGGTGCGTGGAGCAGGCATTTCTTGTATAGCTCGGACCTTGTTAGGGTCCACCTCAATTCCTCGTTGACTAACGATGAAACCAAGCAACTTCCCTGAACGGACACCGAATGTGCATTTTGCAGGGTTTAATCGTAATCTAAACTTTCTGAGGCGTTCAAACAGCTTCTTCAGATGGCTCATATGATCTTCTTCATTCTGAGATTTAGTGATCATGTCGTCAACATAGACCTCTATCTCCTTGTGCATCATATCATGGAAGAGAGTGACCATAGCTCTTTGGTAAGTTGCCCCAGCATTTTTGAGACCGAAAGGCATTACCTTGTAGCAAAACGTGCCCCAAGGGGTAATAAAAGTGGTCTTCTCCATGTCATCTGGAGCCATCTTGATTTGATTGTATCCCGAAAAACCGTCCATAAAGGAGAAGACAGCAAATCTTGCAGTGTTATCTACCAGAGTATCAATGTGTGGTAGGGGGAAATCATCTTTTGGACTAGCTCTGTTCAGATCCCTATAGTCAACGCACATCCTCACCTTTCCATCCTTTTTGGGCACAGGTACGATATTAGCTACCCATTGTGGGTACTTCGCCACTGCGAGAAAACCAGCGTCAAATTGTCGTTTGACTTCTTCACGAATCTTCAAAGCCATATCTGGTCTTGTTCTTTGGAGCTTTTGTTTTACTGGCGGGCATTCTGGCTGAAGCGGGAGCTTGTGCTCAACGATGTCGGTGTCTAGACCTGGCATATCCTGGTATGACCATGCAAATACATCCACATATTCTTGTAGCAGCTTGACCAATCTCTCTCTGATGCTTGCTTCAAGCGTGGTGCCGATTTTGACTTCTTTCTTCTCTTCCTCTGTGCCAAGGTTGATTGTTTCCACCGGTTCTCCATGTGGCTGAAGGGCTTTGGACTCGTGCTCGAGCAGCCTTGCCAGTTCGTCGGGGATGTAACAATCTTCTTCACCCTCCTCTTCCGCTTGGTAGATAGGGGAGTCAAAGTTATGAGAGGTAGTAAAGTCATTGGATTCAACGGGGTTATCGTTTATTCTGCATGTTTGAATGATTGATTTCTTTTAGAAAAGTAAAAATAGAAAATGCATAAATGAAATATTTTTTTTTTGTTTTTGAAAAGATTGCCATTCATTCATTGATAATGATTATTTGAAAATGAAAAAGGGGCCCATACAACATGATCCATTAGCCTTGGGCAGAGCTAAGGATTTGAAAGGAAAAATACAATCATGATTACTTTGACAAAGGAAAAATTTCGGGGATCTCAACCGCCTTCCAGTTGTTCAAAGCTGTCTCACACTGGTAAACCAAACATGGCTCATCTTCATTTGCGGTGCTATCTTCAATTGCATTGACTTGATCTCCATGGATGAATCCTGTACTGAGGAATACTTCTTGGATGCTTCGGGTGTTGTCCTTTGTAGGGACTCGGGCTCCTTTCGCAGCGGAAGGCACATATCCCAGACCAAAGCGATCATGCTTCTCACGAATATCAATAAGTTGACCCCAACCTTCAGGGTTTCCTCCTTCAATACTAGACTTTGCACTTTTCAGAGACGCGAAAGATGAACAAGCTTTCCCAACAGGGTCCTTCATTTCCACAAAAGTGGCATTGGCTATTTCAAGAGCTTGGAAAGAAGTCTCCAAAGCGTCCTCATCAGCCTCAATGTATCTGAAGGATGAAAGGTGGCTGACCACAAAGTCCTCCTCTCCAGAAATGGTGATTAATTGATTGTCCACTACAAACTTCATTTTCTGATGTAAGGTGGAGGTAACTGCCCCTGCAGCATGAATCCAGGGACGCCCCAATAAGCAGCTATATGCTGGATTAATATCCATGACTTGGAAATTAATCGGGAATACATGAGGGCCAATCAATATGGGCAATTCAACCTCTCCAATCACTGTTCTCCTAGAACCATCAAAAGCTTTTACTACCAAGGCACTAGGCTTCATAGCTGGTCCTTGATAAGATAATTTGGCGAGTGTTCTCTTTGGCATAACATTTTGAGAAGATCCAGTATCAACCAACACTCTTGCCAAAGCATCATCTTTGCATTTTACCGAGATATGGAGGGCACGATTATGATTTTGTCCATCCTCAGGTAATTCCTCTCCACTGAAGCTCAAAGTATTGCAAGCTGTGATATTTGCCACAACTCCATCAAATTGGTCAACTGTTATGCTTTGTGTTACATGAGCTTGAGCAAGCACCTTCAACAAAGCCTCCCTATGGGCTCGGGAGTTCAGTAGCAAAGACAGAATAGAGATCTTAGATGGTGTTTGATGCAACTGGTCCACAACCTTGTAGTCATTTTTCTTGATCAACTTCAAGAATTCAACAGCATCTTCGGATTGAACCACTTCGGGTTCTTTAGTGGGAGCTACAACTGTTGATTCCTTGGTCGGCCCTTGAGGAGTCACGTTGAATTAGGGCGTATAGCTTCGACCACTACGGGTCATTCTGCTCATTCCTGCAATATTGGTGACGTCTTCACTTACAGCTTCTGTCACTTCAGCGTCTGAACTTCCATCAACTACCTTGTCTACAACGGTAATCTCATATTTCCAAGGTACATCCTTGGTGCTCTCGTATGGAAAAGGTGTGGGCATACATATCTCGACAGGCGACGGCTTACTGTTCACCGGGACCACTCCACCACTATAATATGGGATTTCAACTGGTTCAGGTAAATTGAAACAAGGTTCAATTACCAACACATCTTCTGAAGGTGAGAAAAACAAGAAAGGGGGGTTTGAATTGTTTTGGAAAATAAGCGCTTTTGCAAAATAAAATCACACAGGATTTTATACTGGTTCGCTTATAACACAAGGCTACTCCAGTCCACCCGGCCAAGGTGATTTCGCCTTCAACAAGGACTTAATCCACTAATCTTGAAAGATTATTACAACCAACGTCTAAGAGAAAGATCTCTTAGTCCTCTCAAGTATACAGACTGCGCAGAGTCACTTGAGGAATTAAAACAATTGAGGTAAAAACAGAATTGTAATCTAGAGTGCTTCTACTATAAAGCAAGTATTACAACAATTAGAGCAGATAAGAAATTTCACATTATGAGCAAAAGCTCGTGAAAGATTAGAGAGAGAGTAGAGTAATTCTATGCGCTCAGGTGTCTCTCAATGAGGTTCGTCGTTCTTTATATAGAGGTGAAAACGACCGTTTGTAGTAATGGCAGATATTTAGTCTTGATGAGAGTTTAATGCCATAACTTTGTTGTTTCTTGCCAGAACAAGTTTGTCTCCCTGAATAACTTCTTTCCAATTATAGTTTCTTTCCATTTGAAATTGAAGTTGCCGTTACTCTTTCTGGATAAGGAAATCCATTATCAGAGTCTGCGTTACTCTGTTAGACTGAGATCTTGAGATGTGGCTTCAGAGCTTCTGATATGCCTCATCTTAGATTTCTAGTGTTGTCTTCAGATGATCTTGAGACTTCTGGAATTCCTGATATACCGTTGCTCAGAGTCAGAACTTCTAGAGCGCGCTTCTCTTCAGATGCTTCTGATATTCTGATATGCTGTTTTGCTCAGAGTCAGAACTTCTAGAGCGGGTTTCTACTTCAGATGCTTCTGATCTTCTGATAATTTGTATCTGATTTGATTCTGTATCTAATGACGTAATCAGATTCCTTTCTTCTTGTTTAGAATCCTGCACACTTAGAAACTTTTCGTTAGAGTGCCAATTTTGGTTTCATTCTTTGTTATCATCAAAATCCTGGAATCTGTTGTAGAACAATTTTTGTTCTTACAATCTCCCCCTTTTTGATGATGACAAAACAAACTCAAATGACAGATGAAACATTAAAAATTTAGATTTTATCAGATCAGATAGAAATGAGCTCCCCCTGAGATAAGCTAGGGAATTCAGAAGTTCTTACCAGAGCTTCCAAGCAATGAAGTTTCTCGATACCTTCTGCAATTACTTAAGTCCAATGTTAGATGAATTTATTTTAGAGAATAGTATGTTTGCAGAGTGCTTAAGGTATTAGGCAATTTTTCATCAGAGCTATTTGATTTCTCCCCCTTTTTGTCATAATCAAAAAGACTTAAACAAAATAATAAGCAGGAAGAAATAGATATATATTCAGATAAGAGAAACAAAACATCAGAGATAAGCAAAGACATCAGAGATAAAGACAAGCAAGGCAACAAGCAAAAAAAAATCCTAAGTGCCTAAGGGTTGGGAGGAGGAGGCATTCTCTGAAGCAGTTGAGTCAGCAGGTTCTGAATGTTGGCGTTGGCTGTGTCCTGTTGATCCAATCTGGCTCGGACTTCCTTCTGCTCTTTCTGAAGCTCCTCAAGTGTCTTGAGAACCAGAGGGGAAAAGTAGAGGACTCCCCCTGAGTTAGATCATTCTGTTCTTCAGCGGCTTTAGCTTCAGCTTCGGCAGCAGCCTTTGCTTCAGCAGCAGCAGCAGCCGCAGCAGCAGCATCAGCTAGAGCTTTGGCTTCGGCTTCTCGTGCCCTTTGAATTTCTTCTTGTCTTGTTCTTTCTTCTTCTAACCTTTTGGCTTCTTCTTCAGCTTCTCTGGCCAAGCGCTCCTGTAGTCTTGCCTCAGCGTCTCTGATGAAGTCGTTTCTGACTTGCTCAGAGATGTGCTTCAGTTTAAAGGCTTCAGATGTCATCCAGCCAATGTCTCTGTTCCAGTGTGTCCTAACAGAGTCAGGATCATCACTGATACCAGAGTTGATGGTCAGAGACTTGACCTTTTCAACTGATGCTCCTGCAAACAGCATAATTGCTTCCTCTAAGGTTGGCAGGGAGTTTTCTGGTTCAGATGTAGGAGGTGGAGAGTTTGGAGGGCTTAGGTTGAGAGTTTGAGGTTCAGCGGAAGTGTTTGGAGGGGTAATGTCAGAGGTATTGAGGTCAGAGGGTTGTATTTCAGATGGAGTGACGGTTGGTTGTTCTGTGGGTGGTGAAGTTACTTTAGGTTCAGGTGGAGGTTGTTGTGGTTGTTGTGAATTACGGTTCAGAGTTTGGAGTTGGGCTAGAGTGGGAGAAACGGGGTCAAAGGGTTCTATGTTAGACGAAATGACAAAATAGGGAGGTGATTCTGGGGCTGAGGATGAGGAATATATTTCGCCCTGGGATTTATGTTGTAAATTCTTCTTCCTCCAGCTTTCTCCATGTTTAGCAAGGCAGCGATTGACTTTTCAGTAATCACAATTTTTACACCCAAAACGTAGGAGACGATGAAATGATCGTCAGCATCAGCAAACCTCCAGAATTCCTTAATAAGATTTGGGTAAACTGGACCGTAGAGGCGTTGAAAGTAGTTTCCCCAACCTTGTTGATGAAGTTCTTCAGTGAGGTCTACGCCATTTCTCTTCATTATGTTAAAATCCACCAGGGATTCACACAGCACGTCCAGTTTCTCAAAAGGAGTTGCAAGATTTATATGAGGCTCACGGTCAAGAATGTGAGGCTCCTTGTAAACTGGTGTTGTAGTTACGCCTGTAACGGTTGGAGTAGATGTGCTTTGAGTTGCGTTGCTGGAGTTCATTTGCTGAGAATAGTTGAATACAAATTGTTGTTGAGAATCCATTGTTGATGAAGATCAACTGTTTGCAGAAAAGCCTGAGAGAACTAGGTTTTAACAAGTGAGTGAGAGTGAAGTGTGTGTGAAGTGTGAGAGGAGTGTTTAAATACCCAAAAGAAACGCATGCAAAACGACACGCAAATCAGAGTTAACACAAAAACCAAGTTAGCACGTTTAGAGGGAGAAATGATTATGGCTCATTAATGAATGTCTAATCCCAACAATATGCACACTGCTCGAGGAGATCTCAAACGTCTGTCCTTTGAATTACTTCTGGACAGCTGTCTAGAAGTTCCAAAGTTAGACACAATTCACTCCACGTGTTTGCTTTATCTGATCTTCAGGAATACCAAACGAATGGTTCCTGGAGATTTCTAACTCAGATATCTTCTTAACTTGGTAGAAGTATCAGAGTCAGAGGCAGAACTCATTTGTTTATGTCAGAGTCTCATTTTACATCTTCAGAGGCACAATTTATTCAGGGCAATTTTGAATGTTCAGATTTTCTAAGATAAAAAGAAATCTATCTTCAGCTAAAGGCTTAGTAAAGATATCTGCCCATTGATGATCTGTATCAATGAACTTCAATGTTACTATCCCTTTCTGAACATAGTCTCTGATAAAATGATGTTTTATTTCAATGTGCTTGGCTCTGGAGTGTAGAATGGGATTCTTACTTAAACAAATGGTGGCAGTATTATCACAAAAGATAGGAATGTTACTCTCGAAGATTTGCAGATCTTCTAACTGATTCTTCATCCAGAGCATCTGAGTTGTGCACAGTGATGCTAAGATGTATTCAGCTTCTGCAGTTGATAGAGCGATAGTTGATTGTCTTTTACTGGCCCAGGATATCAGATTGTTTCCTAGGAGCTGACAATTTCCAGATGTGCTTTTTCGTTCCAATCTATCTCCTGTGTAATCTGCATCACAGTAACCCGAAAGTCTATACTCTGATGTTTTCACATACATCAGGCCCAGGTTAGGAGTTCCTTTCAGATATTTGAAAATTCTCTTAACTGCTGTTAAGTGAGTTTCTCTAGGATCTGATTGGAATCTGGCACATAGACAGACACTAAAGAGAATATCAGGTAGAGTAGCAATCAGATAGAGAAGGGAGCCTATCATACCACGATAGAGCTTATGACAAACCTTTTTACTGACTTCTTCCTTTTCAAGAATGCATGTTGGATGCATGGGCGTCTTTGCAGAGTTGCATTCAGCCATGTCAAATTTCTTGAGAATGTCTTTTATATATTTGCTTTGATGAACGTACGTGACTTCTGAAGTTTGGTTAATTTGAATTCCCAGAAAGAACTTTAGTTCTTGCATTAAGCTCATTTCAAATTCTGCCTGCATTAACTCAGAGAATTCTTGACAAACAGAGGCGTTAGCTGAACCAAAGATAATATCATCAACGTATATCTGGCATATCATGAGATCATTTTTAAGGTTCTTACAGAAGAGTGTGGAGTCAACTTTCCCTCTAATAAAATTGTGTTCCAGAAGAAAGTTACTTAAACGTTCATACCAAGCCCTAGGAGCTTGTTTAAGTCCATATAAACATTTTTTAAGTTTAAAAACATGTTCTGGAAAATTTGGATTTTCAAAACCTGGAGGTTGGTTGACATACACTTCTTCTGATATGTAACCATTAAGGAATGCGCTCTTGACATCCATTTGATATAATTTAATAGAATGGTTTATAGCGAAAGATACAAGAAGACGAATAGATTCTAACCTTGCGACTGGACCAAAGGTTTCATTATAGTCAATACCTTCTTGTTGACTGTAACCTTGAGCTACCAGTCGTGCTTTGTTTCTGACGACTTCTCCTTTCTCGTTCAGCTTATTTCTGAATACCCATCTGGTTCCGATAACGTGAGTGCCTCTGGGCTTGGGAACAAGATCCCATACATCGTTCTTTGTGAATTGATCTAGTTCTTCTTGCATGGCTAGAACCCAGTCGTTATCTTGAAGTGCCTCATCACAGGAAGTGGGCTCGATCAGAGACACTAGTCCCAGAGGAGTCTCTTCAGAAGTCCTGAAGGTAGATCTGGTTCTGACAGGTTCGTCCTTGTTGCCCAGAATCAATTCTTCATATACGTTGAGGCGACTTTTAGCTTTCTTGGGAATTAATGGAAGATTAATTTCCTCAGAATTCTGAATGGAAGTGGCTTCTGGAGCTTTGTCAGATCCTGCAAGAGTGATTTCTAAATCTGCAAAATTTTCAACTAGCTTTGACTTTTCAGGGTCAAGCTTATCATCAAATCTGACATGAATTTATTCTTCCACAATTTTGGTTTCTGTATTGTATACTCTGTAGCCTTTAGAGCGTTCTGAGTATCCTAACATAATACCTTTCTGTGCTTTGGAATCAAACTTGTTTAGATGTTCTTTAGTGTTTAAAATAAAGCAAGAACATCCAAATGGATGAAAATATGAAATGTTTGGTTTCCTTCCTTTACACAGTTCATAGGGAGTCTTTTCCAGAATAGGTCTTATGGAGATTCTATTTTGAATGTAACACGCTGTATTTACAGCTTCGGCCCAAAATTGCTTAGCCACATTAGTTTCGTTGATCATGGTTCTGGCCATCTCTTGGAGTGTCCTATTCTTCCTCTCTACAACTCCATTTTGTTGTGGAGTTCTAGGGCAAGAGAAATCATGGGATATTCCATTAGAGTCAAATAATTCCTCAAAGGATTTATTTTCGAATTCGCCACCATGATCACTTCTGACTCTGACAATTTTAGAGTCAAATTCTTTTTGCACTTTGGAGCAGAAACTAGTGAATACAGAGTGGGACTCACTCTTGTGTTTTAGGAATTTCACCCATGTCCAGCGACTGAAATCATCAACAATGACTAGTCCGTACTTCTTTCCATTGACTGATGCTATTTTCACAGGACCAAATAGATCAATGTGAAGAAGTTCCAGAGGCTTAGAGGTAGTAACAATAGTTTTCTTTTTGAAAGATGTTTTTGAAAATTTTCCTTTCTGACATGCTTCACATAGAGCATCTGAAGAGAACTTCAGTTTAGGTAGGCCTTTGACTAACTCGAGTTTATTTAGCTGAGATAATTTTCTCATGCTAATGTGGCCCAAGCGTCTATGCCATACCCATTGCTCTTCGTGAACAGACATCAGACATTTCACATTTTGTTCTTTTAAATCAGAAAGATTAATTTTATAAATATTGTTTTTCCTCTTGCCTGTGAATAGGACAGAACCATTGTTTTGATTTATGGCTTTACATGTTTTTTGATTAAAGATCACATCATAACCGTTATCACTTAATTGACTTATGGATAACAAATTATGCATTAATCCTTCTACGTAAAGGACATCAGATATAGAGGGAAGAGTACCATTACCAATAGTTCCGGAGCCTCTGATCCTTCCTTTCTGATCTCCTCCGAAGCCTACGAATCCAGCGTCTTTAAGTTCCAGGCTTTGGAACATAGACTTTCTTCCCGTCATGTGTCACGAGCATCCAGAGTCCAGGTACCATGACTGGTGTTTGAACTTTCCCCGAGTTTCTTATTACTTTGGGTTTTCTAGCATGTTCAAATTTTTGCTCTTGTATATGAAAATGGAGATTTAAGTTGGTCACTAGTAGAAGTTTTATCTTCCTTAGGATCATACCCAATTCCTCCTCTATTGTTCTGACTGACTCCATAAATCATGGATGCCATTACACTCCTTCCTATCCCATTTTTCAGAAACTTTTGAAAGGCTTTTTCGTATTTATAAATTATCGTATTTGAAGTTTGTGGAGCTTGAGATAACGTTTCTTCTAGTTTTAAACAATTTTTCTTTGCTGCATCTTTTAGTGATGTTAAAACTTTGTTTTCATCTTTTAGTTCTAGAATTGTCATCTCAAGTTTGCCACATTCTTCAAATTTTTCTTCAAGACAGCCTTTTATTGCTTTAAATTTTTATTTTAGTTTCTGATATGAGCTAAGAGTTTCTGACAAGCATGATTCTAGGTCAGATCTAGAGAGTTCAGAAAATACCTCTTCTGATTCAGATTCTTCATCTGAAGTGGTCCTGGATGTGGTAGCCATGAACGCCACATTGGCCTGTTCATCAGAGTCAGATTCTGATGATTCAGATTCGCTATCATCCCAGGTGGCCATTAATCCCTTCTT
The DNA here is from genome assembly GCF_024323335.1 of Lathyrus oleraceus. NCBI lineage: Eukaryota > Viridiplantae > Streptophyta > Magnoliopsida > Fabales > Fabaceae > Lathyrus > Lathyrus oleraceus. The sequence goes on along the minus strand of NC_066585.1, from coordinate 519,404,743 downwards.
GGTTCTGAGAGAGTTTTTCTTGATGCTCTCTTTTCTGGAGCTGTCTTTCTTTAACTTTGGGCATTTGTTCCTGTAGTGACCTGTTTCTTTACATTCATAACAGGTAACATCTTTGTTAGTTTTACCTTTAGACGTTGATTCTGATCGATCCCCTCTGGGTCTTGGTCTCCTGAAGTTATTGTTCCTCTTTTTCCAGAGTTGTTTAACTCTTCTGGTTAGGAGAGACAATTCTTCTTCATCATCAGAATCTTCCTGTTCAGAGTCATCAACATCTTCCGTTTCGGCCTGGAATGCTTTGGTTCTGTCAGATTTGCGTCTTTCAGATCTGGACTTTAATGCTACAAACTTGTTCTTCTTCTGAGGCTCATCTTCCTCTAGTTCTATCTCATGGCTTCTGAGGGAATTGATAAGCTCTTCAAGACTGATGTTGTTCAGATCCTTTGACAGCTTCAGAGTAGTGACCATGGGTCTCCACTTCTTTGGCAAGCTTCTGACTATCTTTTTGACGTGGTTTGCAGTTGTGTATCCTTTGTCTAGAACTTTGAGACCTGCAATAAGAGTTTGGAATCTAGAGAACATTACCTCTATGGCTTCGTCATCCTCCATTTTGAAGGCTTCATATTTCTGGATAAGAGCCAGAGCCTTTGTTTCTTTGACCTGAGAGTTTCCTTCATGAGTCATCCTTAGAGAGTCAAGTATGTCTTTGGCTGTTTCCCTGTTGGTGATCTTTTCATACTCGTTGTAAGATATAGCATTGAGAAGAATGGTTCTGGCCTTGTGATGACTCTTGAAAACACGTTTCTGATCATCTGACATCTTACTTCTGGGAACTTCAACTCCATCATCTGTTACAGGAGGTTTGTATCCATCTGTAACAATGTCCCAGAGATCAGCATCATAGCCTAGAAAGAAACTTTCAATTCTACCTTTCCAGTAATCGAATTTCTCTCCATCAAAGACATGAGGCTTAGCATTGTAACCGTCTCTTTCATTTGTGTGGGCCATAGTTTTTCTCGTTCTGGATCTCTCTACACGGTTAAGTGTTTGATTGGAAAATCAATAACAGAGCCGAAGCTCTGATACCAATTGAAGGTGAGAAAAACAAGAAAGGGGGGTTTGAATTGTTTTGGAAAATAAGCGCTTTTGCAAAATAAAATCACACAGGATTTTATACTGGTTCGCTTATAACACAAAGCTACTCCAGTCCACCCGGCCAAGGTGATTTTGCCTTCAACAAGGACTTAATCCACTAATCTTGAAAGATTATTACAACCAACGTCTAAGAGAAAGATCTCTTAGTCCTCTCAAGTATACAGACTGCGCAGAGTCACTTGAGGAATTAAAACAATTGAGGTAAAAACAGAATTGTAATCTAGAGTGCTTCTAGTATAAAGCAAGTATTACAACAATTAGAGCAGATAAGAAATTTCACGTTGTGCGCAAAAGCTCGTGAAATATTAGAGAGAGAGTAGAGTAATTATGTGCGCTCAGGTGTCTCTCAATGAGGTTCGCCGTTCTTTATATAGAGGTGAAAACGACCGTTTGTAGTAATGGAAGATATTTAGTCTTGATGAGAGTTTAATGCCATAACTTCGTTGTTTCTTGCCAAAACAAGTTTGTCTCCCTGAATAACTTCTTTCCAATTATAGTTTCTTTCCATTTGAAATTGAAGTTTTCGTTACTCTTTCTGGATAAGGAAATCCATTATCATAGTCTGTGTTACTCTGTTAGACTGAGATCTTGAGATGTGGCTTCAGAGCTTCAGATAGGCCTCATCTTAGATTTCTAGTGTTGTCTTCAGATGATCTTGAGACTTCTGGAATTGCTGATATACCGTTGCTCAGAGTCAGAACTTCTAGAGCGCGTTTCTCTTCAGATGCTTCTGATATTCTGATATGCTGTTTTGCTCAGAGTCAGAACTTCTAGAGCGCGTTTCTACTTCAGATGCTTCTGATCTTCTGATAATTTGTATCTGATTTGATTCTGTATCTGATGACGTAATCAGATTCCTTTCTTCTTGTTTAGAATCCTGCACACTTAGAAACTTTTCGTTAGAGTGCCATTTTTAGTTTCATTCTTTGTTATCATCAAAATCCTGGAATCTGTTGTAGAACAATTTTTGTTCTTACATCTTCGTTCTTCACAGCACTGGATATTTGAAGCACTCCTTCATCCATCAAGTTTTGGATATTATCTCGTACCACCTGACATCCTCTTGGGTGTGTGGCACACTCTTCACAGTTGTCATGATCAACATTAACCAGGCCAGCTTCCACCAATCGGGCATGGAATGCTGCCAAAGGAGTCTTAACATCCTCCACCTTATCAACCGTAACACCAACAGAAGCGTCTTCAATGGCATTGACTCCAGGATTTTCATGGGGAGGAAGGGGATTGTTCTTCACATTCGGTCCCATGTCCTTAAAAGACAAGACCTTGCTCTCAATCAATTCCCGAACCCTATGCTTCAGAGCGTAACTGTAACACCTCAAAATTTGCCCTCCTCTCTTGGGACTAGTTTAGCATATTGCATTTCATTGTTTAGGGCATTAGGCATTTGCATATTGCATATCATGAGAGAATAAGCAGGTCATCCTCCTAAGTCCTTCTCAGAAGATAGAGAGGTTAAGAGATGCAAGCATGAGGGTCTCATAAGTTGATCACTAGCCATCTGAGGGTTGCTCTTCAATTAGGGTTTCTTGGTTCCTCAAGGAGTTTGAGCATTATCTTGGTTGAAAGGGTATGTCACTATCATCATGGTCTTATCATCCTCAAGGGGTTCATTGTGCCTGATCATGATTCTTTAGGATTAGGGTTTTGACCTCTGGTCAACCCTAATCAGTTGCATCCTACCAGTCAGGGATTTTCAAGGAGATGAGGTCTTTCTTGAGATGGAGATCATCATATGATTTTATTGAGCTTGTATAAGCTAGGGTTTCATTTTGGAACCATGTCATCAAGTGGTTGAGGCTCAAAATCATCTATGCATGTTCTAGTCATCTGTCAACCATAAAAGTCAACTGTGCAAGAACTGAGGGCTAGGAGGTGGAGAAATGAGTTTCAACATCTCATTCGTGTTCAAAAGAGGCTTATTAATCATGTCAAATGCCTATCTTGAAGAATTTGAGGTCAGATCAAAACTTTCTAAAAATGGAAAGTGACCTGTAATTGAAAGTTTCCCAAAATGGAAAGTTTTTTGTTCAAATTCAACTTGATCTTGCATCATCAACGAAGCTTCAAATGAATTTTTGTCCAACATGAGATTTGAATATCTCTCTCTCCTATTTCCAAAAAGTCCAAGATCATGAATTTATGATGAATGGTTGAAGAGATATGGTCAAATCATTGCCAAGTGTACATGGAATTTCAAATGGCCATAACTTTTGATTCATAACTCCAAATTTGGTGGTTCTTTTTGCAAAATGCTTGTCATGATATGAAGTTTCCAAAACATCCATCACATTGCATGAAATTTGAGCATATGATCATTTGTGCGTTCAAGTCAATTTTGGAGGGAAACTTGAGAATTTAAAAATGGTGCATTATGAGAACTTTCTACCATTGCTAATGTGTGCATGGAGTGTTTTTAAGTGCATTTGATCATTGGTTTGGTACTGTTCACGTTTGGAATTGCCATGCACCACCAAATTTCCAATTTTTGCCATGCACCCTTATTTTGCTTAATCTCTAATTAACTTTGATTAATTTTAATTAAAATAGGATTAGGACATGGTATATATAGATAATTGTAACTGAATTTGAAGAGGTTAATCACAATTCACCATTTCTAGATCTAAGAATTTTTTCCCTCCAAAATTTTCTTTCAATCTTAATTCAAATTTTTCTCACATAAACCTTGAATCTTCTTCCATATTCTGGTTCTCTAGTGTTGATTTAGCAGAGATCAAGCCTTGGATCATCAAGTTTGGACCAGAATTGTGCATGTGAAGCTCAAAAACATAACCATGGCATTGGAGATTTAAGCAAGATCTACACGTTTCCAAGCCTCAATTTCATCATCAAACTTCATAACAAGTGATTTGGAGTGGATTTGCATGCTTGCTTGGCCTTGGATCTGCAGAATTCGCCAACTGTTCTTCAAGAGGTCACATTTTTTATCCTCTTAATTCTCTGTTTTATGTACATAATCTTGTAGATCTTGTTGAGGTGAGAATTCTGATATAAATTTTGTGGAATTTGGATGAAAATTGAGTGAGATATGATGATTTCAAGTTTAGATCTAGAAACTTCTTTGCTTCGATTCAGAAAATCCATGGAGATTTAGGCTTAGATAATATGATATTTGAATTCTACATAGAAAGAGCTTTCCAACGATATATAATTTGTAAAATTCTGAGCAATTCTGGAAAATCTGGAAAAATACGTATGAATATTCATCATCTTCATCTTCATCTTCATGAAGAAGATGAAGATCTTCATGCAAATCCGTCACTACCAGCCTAGCGTCCATTTTTTTCCGTCGCTAGTGAATGTTAGGGTTTTCGCTCATGTTTGAATTCGTACCAGGCTCGATTCCTGGCGCTAGCACTTTCTCAATTTAACCTTCATTTCCTTTTTCCCTCCTATTTCACATGCTATGTCACATTTTAATTCCATTTTTTTCTAACTTTAAAAATTCATAATAAATTGAAAAATGATCCAAAAAATGCCTGGTTTTTGCTACTTGTTCCTTAGGATGTCTAGTTTTTTATCATGATAATTGCTGAAGTTGTGCATGGCTGGATTTTAAATGGTGCTATAATATGTGATCATGTGTGCATTTGTGACCTTGCCTTTCTCTTTCTATTGTGAAATGCTTGATTTTAATCCAATTGCCGTGAAATTTTGCATGATGATTCTAGACATATTGATGGATGTTTTAGGATTGGTTTGGTATTTTTCTCATTTACCATTTCTGTTTTACATACATGTTTGCATGGTGTAACAATTTGTGTCACACAATTTGATGATCAACTTGTGCAATTTAATTTCCATATCAAATGACCTCTAATGCTTCTGATTTTTTGTATGATGGATGTTGTGGATGTGTTGAATGCTCATGAAATTTTCCAGAATTATTTGAATCATTTCTGTTTTGATTGGGAATTTTCATTTATGATGATCATATGTATGCCTTGAATTGGTCTTTGACTTCCTTTGCACATGAAATGAACTTGCTTGTTGATTGTGGTTTGGTCCTTTTTAGGACTTGTTCTTGATTGTTTAAATATTATTTATGTTGAATATCAAGTTCTGTTTTGGCTTTTTGATCCACCTTTGACCCTAGGCTTTGACCTAGTGGTTGGTTACTTACATTTGAGTTGTGAATTTCAGGTTCAAGTATGCATCTCCATGATTGATGTTGCTCCTTCATTTGAGCTTGGTCATTTGTTATTGTTGGCTAACACTTGCTGTTTTGTAGGTTGAGGATAATTCATTTGTGTTTGCCTTAGGGCTTACTCATTGTGCATATTGATTTGTCTGTCTGTTTGATAGTGACTGTTGACTGTTGTCTGAGTATTGTACTGATTGGTTTAGTTGTTTCCACAGGTACCTAAGTTGCTTTAAGTTCATTTGAACTTTGCTTTGTTTGCTTGTGGTTGGCATACCACTTAGGTAACTTCCTTAATCTTCATGTAGTCTGGAAGACCTGTCATGTTACTTTGGTAGGCACCTGTCTGAAGCCCTCCTTAAGAGGCAATGTTTGTGGTTGTTTAATTTTGTGCCAAGCAGGTTAAGTCCTCTTAAGAGGCAATTGGCAGATAAAAGGGATGTGCAATCCATCCCCTGCTATTCAGTTGTGTCATTCACTTTGCTCACACCATGTGTTGATGTAATTTGAATAAGAACCGAAGATCTTGTTGTGTCAATCATGTGGAGAAGAGTTCCTACATTCTGAACTCCCACACTTTCTATTTGATTCAAGCTCTCCCAGGCCAGGGATAAGAGCTGTGAGGTCTTACCCTCACTTCCCATTTCATCTGCTTCACCCTAACTCTCAATGTTAGGGTTAAGAGCAAACAACACCCATTTCCAGTTGGCTTGTTTGTCGAGGTTGATGTGACCCCTTGACTAAAGCCCAGCCTTGTATGAGCCACTTGTTTGCATATAGTGTGTGTGCTTGCTCTACTGTGAATGCTTGTTTGTTGTTTATCTGCTGTTTTCAACTTGCTGCCTGTGCGAGTTAGGTTATGTTAGAAACCTCAACATAGGACTATTGTGGATCGCATGACAACTATTAGGCTCGAGTCAGTCTCCCTTTTGGTTTGTTATTCCCAGGTCTCTGGTTAGGAGAAAGTTTCTCCCCTGTTAAGGGGAACTACGTTGCCCTGATCCTCATACCAGATGAGGTACGTAGGCAGGAGATCGTGCGAGATCTCTCCGGGCACCCTTTTCCTTTTTTGTGTGTGTTTGCTTGATAGGTAGCAGGCTCGAGTACCAGACTCCCTGTTAGCTTGTTTGTTCGACTTTTTTGTTGCTTTTGACGACTCAGCGTCCGGTTAACCTCTTGTTTGCTTGGAGTCTGACGTAAGTCCAGCGATTGGCAGTCAGTTTCCTGTGTTTGTTTGTGTGCTTGGAGTCTGATGTAAGTTCAGCGATTGGCATTCGGTTTCCTTGTTTGTGTTTGTTGCTTGGAGTCAGACGTAAGACCAGCCATTGGCAGTCTGTTTCCATTTGTGTGTTTGCTTTGACGTCTCAGCGTCTGTACGCGTGTTTTGTTTCGGCGTGCGTTAGCCGAACTACGGTAGCTCTGATTCTCATTCCAGATGAGATACGTAGGCATAGGATACGATATCCTATCGAGCTCGTTTCCCATTTCCCCGAACTACGTCGACTCTGATGTTTGTTTCTGACAAACTACGTAGGCCCAGGATGCGACATCCTGCCGAGTCACCTTCCTCTTCTTCCGTCCTCTCCCGCCTGTTTATTCCAGTGTGTGTGCATTCTTTGAGCAGTTATTTGGCAACCTTATTCTATTCTTCTGAGCGTAGATCCCGTCGAGTACGACGGACGTGAGGGGGTGCTAATACCTTCCCTTTGCGTAACCGACTCCCGATCCTTGTAATCTCCGGTCGTAAGACCATTTCCTTTCCAGGTTTACTTCGAGCGTTTCCTTTTCCTCCTTTGGGATAAATAACGCACGGTGGCGGCTCTGTTTGTTTTGTTTTTCCCGCCGGTTATTTTTGGCGGATGCGACAGTAACAACCCTCTAAGTCATGCCCGGGGGCACCTTCATGAAAAGGGCAGTGTGCATTAGGGTTGTACCACGGAGGCAGACGATCAGGTGGAGGTCCCATAGGTCTGGGAACCACCAACCGCGTTTGCAATAGGGAGGGATACAACTCAGTGTATGACATTAGGATTGGATTGAAGGTCGCCCTCTCCCCTTGCCTTCTATTCTGGTTTTGAGCATTTTGCCTCGGCGCTTGAGCTCTCGGTTGTTGATAAACAGGAGTTGCTGGTGCTTGTTGATAAGCTGGCGAAGCCGCAGCACATTGTTGAACTGGAGCTGGTTGATACGCTGGAGGCACTTGATAATACTGGACAGAATACATGGGTTGTTAATAGGGAATTGGTTGTTGAACATATTGCTGAGGTGGATATTGTTGTGGTCTCCTTCTTGGAGGAGCTCTTCCTTGACCAGCAGTCACAACATTTGTTTCCCCTTCCTTCTTTCTAGGAAACCCTCCAGAGAACTTCTTTGGATTAACATTTGAAGTTCCAGCTACAACTGCCAGTTTGCCATTCCTTACACCATATTCCACGCGAGCTTCTATAGCAACAAGCTCGGAGAACCCCAAAGAAGCACTTCCAACCATCTTCTCATAGAATTGAGGCTGGACAGTGTCGATAAACAGTTCAACCAATTCTTTCTCAGCAAGAGGTGGTTCAACCTGAGAAGCCAGTTCCCTCCATCTTTTAGCATACTCCTTGAAGGACTCCTTGTCATGCTGGAACATGCTCTGCAACTATCTTCTGTCAGGTGCCATGTCCATATTATATTTGTAATGTTTTATGAACGCGTCTGACAGGTCCTGGAAACATCTGATCCTATTCTGATCCAGACTCAAATACCACTTGGAAGGAGCCCCACTCAAGCTGTCCTAAAAACAGTGAATCATCAGCTTGTCGTCCTCCACGTGTGCAGCCATTTTGCGGTAATACATGATGAGATGGATTTTTGGACAAGTATGCCCCTTGTATTTGTCGAAGTCTAGAGTTTTGAATTTGGCCGGAATCACCAAACCGGATACAAGGCACATTTCTTTGGCAGCGGATCCAAAGACGTGGTCTCCTTCTAGATCTCGGAACTTCTTCTCAAGGAGCTGCATGTTCTCCTTTACCTCTCTGAAATCTTCAAACCTCACTTCGTCACCAGCAACGGTTGAGTCAACAGTCTGATACATGTGGTTTTGATCTTCATAATGAGGAATATGCCTAGCATAGGTGTAGCACCTCAAATTTGCACCTACCTATTGTACATACATTGTCATCATTAGGTCATTAACATAATATAGTTCATTGCATAGCATTGCATAGCCATTTGCCCAAGTGCAAGTCCAGCTGACAAATTAGGTCAAACTGATCAGGAGATCAGGTCAAGCAAGCAAGCATGTGCCGTTTTCATTGAGACAAGGCCCTAGGGTTGGTTTATCAAGTTCATATGGCCTAAGGATCATTTTGAAGTGATTTGGACTAAGATTGGATGATCAAAGCTCAACAGTCAAGCTGAATTTCTTCAGAAAACCTAGAAAGTCAACTGTGGTCAACGATGCCTGATTTTATGGATTGGAAGGTGTGAGATTGTTTGAAAGGCTTCATTCATGTCCATATAAGTCTCATTTGACATTTCAAAGACCAAGGTTGAAGAATTGGAGGTCAGACAAAAAGTTTCCTAAAATGGCAGGTGACTTGTAATTTCAGCTGCCCAAAATGGAAAGTTTTGCTCCTCAAAATTACTTCACCATACAAGCTTCAAATGGAATTTTGTCCAACATGAAAGTTGAAGATCTTGATCTCACCTTTCCAAAAAGTCCAAGAACACTCATTTCCCATGTGTGGTTGACAAGATATGGTCCAATCATTTTCAGAAAATGCCTAAATTCAAAGTGCCATAACTTTCACATGGAAAGGCCAAATTGGGTGATTTTTATTTGAGCAAACCACATTTGACATGAACTTTCATGGTGCATTATCACATTTCATCAAAAATCATCATAGCAAAATGGCATTTTTCAAGTGAACTAATTTGCATTTTTGGCATGAAAAGGTGATTTTGTGAATTACATGGAATTTGCACTTGGGACCAATTGCAACACATCCTAAATGTCATTTAGAACTCGTTTGAGCTATTTTTGGACTGATACATTGACTGCATCATGAAAAGGGCATTTTGGCCAAAGATCACAAAAATGCATTTTACACTAATCACTTGAATTTGCCTAAACTTAATTAATTTTTGGATTAGTGTATGGTATAAAGGCTTAATTGTAACAGAAATGCATAATCACATTTCATTCTTTCAGATCTAAACAAAAAAATCTCACAAATTCTCTCAATTGTTCACACTTTGCACACACACTTTTTTTCATCATTCATCAAGATTTCTTCCATTTTTCTGCTGTTTCTCTTGTGAATCATCAATTGTAGGTGGAGTAAGACTTCTGTTGAAGCTCACAGTAGAAGGATCTCGAAGGATTAGGGCTATGGCTTTTGCATCTTGTACATGACAGTTGAAGATTACCACTAGTGCAAGCTGTTTCGAGCTGGAATCTTGCCTCCATATTCTTGTCCATACCTCAATACGCATTTGTTTCTGGATTTTAAGGCCTGAATTCACCAAATCTACAACTGCACTCAAATTAAGGTTGGAAATCGAACTTCATAATCGCTTAAATTAAGATGTGGATTCGATAGAGCGTTCATTGCTGAGTGATCTGAAGCTTGAATCGTGCATTTTCGTTGGATATTCATTGAGAAATCTAGGATTTAAGTTTAGACGTTAAAACTATTTTTGATCGATTCTTGTAGTGTGTTGATTTCTGGATAATTTCATGGTGATATTGTTGATGTACTAGCTTAGACGGTTCCAACGGTGTATGATTTGTTCGTTTTGGTTGAAAAATGTTCATGTTGATTTTCTGGACTGATGAATGCTATGAACGCTCAAGAACAACTCCAAGAGGCTGTTTGATCCGTGTTTTGCCTTTCCAAATTCGAATTTCTGTTTCCCGCGGATCCCAGCGAATCACGCGTTGCCATCACTTTTAATTAAACGCCGCGTTTTGGTCCTGGCCAGGCGTATTTACGAATCTGCCATTGGCGCCACTTAAATCATTTTCATGTTTAAATGTTTATTTCATTTTTTAGATCAAACTTCAAAAATTCATAAATAAAGATTGGATGATCCAAATTGAGTGAGGATATTTGTGTTGATCTCCAAATTTTCTCTAGTTTTTTTTAGGTATGATAGTCAAAGTTGTTCCTGGTGGATTTTTTGACTTTGCCTAATGCCTTTGATCATGTGTGCTTCATGTGTATGTTTCACCATTTTAATCATGAAATCTTGATGCCTTAGCCAAAATGCATGAAATTTTATAGGCATGTTCTTGACTCTTTTCTGGTGATTTTGATGTATAGTTTGCTAATTTTGAGTTCCTGGTTAGAGAGATATGATGTAATCAAGTTGAGTGTGACAATTTGTGTCACATTATGTTATGCCATGTTCATGAATTTTGTTTCCATGCCTATGCTATGTCATTTGCCCTGGATTTTTGCATGTGATTACATCTGTATGTCTAGTTTAACCATGATTTTTTGTAGGATTTGTTGATCAATTTCCTATTTGATTGGGATTTTTGTTTGCTGTTTAGGCATTTTAGGGTTTTTCTTGAGTGATTAACTTACATAGCTTGTGAAATGCTCATTCCTTATCATATGAAGATGAAATTTGGTGGAGTGATTCTTAACATGTTTAACTTCATTTTGGCTTTGGTCCCATTCATTTCTCATTTTTTTTCACTGTTTTACATTTGCTTGAAGTTGACATATGCTTTGTGGCCTAGTTTGGATTGATTTTTGCATGTCCTGACTTGTTGAATTTAATTTCCCTACTTCCTCTTGTCCAAATAGCATGAAATTTGATATGAAGCTCATTGAATGTGTTATGTTTAGACTTGAATTTTTGTGGAATTTATTGAGCTGTTTTGGTATTTGTTTGGTTGTGATCATTCTGTTTGCTCATATGTGGTTCATACTTGCCTAGTTTGACTTAAATTGTGCATGAAATGAATTTGGTGCATAGTTTTGATGTGAGACCAATTGGATTCTCTTATTAATTGATTTATCTTGGTTTTGATTATTTTTCACTTGCTGTTTTGGATTTTTCATCTCCTTTTGGCCCTAGTCTTGGACTAGTGGTTTGTGATCTCACTTTTGAGTTGTGTTTCAGGTTAATAGCACAAATGGCCTTTGCTTGATGGTGTGCATCCATTGGATTTGATTTGTGACTTGTGTATAGCTAATTTTGACTTTGTTTTGCAGGGTTTGATACTTGAGTTTGAGCCTTAGTGGCTTGCACCTTGGTGCATTGGCTTGTGTTTGTCTGTGTATAGTTAATTGTGAACCATTTGCTGTTTAGTTCTGTGATTGGTATACTGATTGTATTTGATTGATTTCAGGTACATTAGTTGCTAATATTGCTTTGCTTTGCTTTATAAGCAATTGGCATTGAGGTATAACATTCTTGTCTCCATGTAGTCTGGAAGACCTGGCCTGTTACTTGGCCAGGCACCTGTCTGAAGTCCTCCTTAAGAGGCGATGTTTGTGCTTGTTTACTTTTGTCCCCAAGCAGGTAAAGACCTCTATGAGGCAATTGGCAGATAAAAGAGATATGCAATCTATCTCCCGCTATTCTGTTGAGTCGTCCCTCTGCTCACACCACTGTGTTGACGCATTGAGGATAGTAACCCAAGATCTTGTACAGTTGTACAGTTGAGTCCGCGTCTTGAGTGTAGAAGGGTTCCCACATTCTGAACCCACGCTCCTTTGTCTGAAGCTCTCCCTGGCCAGGGATAAGAGCTGTGAAGTCTTATCTTCACTCACCTTTCATCTGCTTCACCTTGGCTCTTGATGTCAAGGTTAAGAGTAAAACTCACCCTGTATAGTTGGCTTGCTCTTGCAGCCCCACCCTTGTTTGAGCCTCACTTGTGTGCATATAGTGTGTGCTGTTTGTGATTGTTTGTTATTGCTTGTGCTTTAGGATAGGCTTGCTTCCTGTGCAAGTTAGCTAGGAACCTTAACTTAGGGATGACTTTGCATGATAACATCTAGGCTCGAGTTAGTCTCCCTAGTTGTGTCTCCCTCTGTTGTCTGGTTAGGCTAGCCTTGTGTCCCTTCGTAGGGGAACTACGTCGCCCTGATCCTCATACCAGATGAGGTACGTAGGCAGGAGATGAGCAGATCTCTCCGGGCGCTCTTTTTGTTTTGTCTTTGTGTGTGTCAGGAGATGGATGTAAGACCAGCGATTGGCATTTCATATCCTTTTGTTGTGTGCTCGGAAGCTGATATAAGTCCAGTGATTGGCATTCGGGTTCCAGTGTGGGTGCGTTTTGGTTCGGAAGCTGATGTAAGTCCAGCGATTGGCATTCGGGTTCCATGTTTGCCCATTTTTGTGTGGAGTTTGACGTAAGCCCAGCGATTGGCAGTCGATTTCCTGTGTTGTTTTGTCTGTGTGCGTTAGCCGAGCTACGAATGCTCTGATTCTCCTTCGTCCAAAGGAGATACGTATGCATAGGATGCGATATCCTAGCGAGCATGTGTCGTTTCCCCAGTCCGAACTACTTAGACTCTGATGTCTATGTTTGATAGACTAAGTAGGCCCAGGATGCGATATCCTGCCGAGTCAGTCTTGTTTGTCTCTTGTGTCTCTTTCAGCCAGTATCTGTGTGTGTGTGAGCAGTGTTTTAGCAACCATTTTCCTTCCTATTGTGCGTGGATCCCGTCGAGTACGACGGATGCGTAGGGGTGCTAATACCTTCCCTTCGCATAACCGACTCCCGATCCCATTCTCTTTGGTCGCGAGACCATGCTTTTTTCCAGGTTTACTCTGAGCGTTTCCTTTCCCTCTTCTGGGATAAATAACGCACGGTGGCGGCTCTGTTGTTCTTTGTTTCCCGCCGGTTTTTTCGCGTAATGCGACAGCTGGCGACTCTGCTGGGGAAAAGAGAAGTTGACCTGTGCTGGTCCATCTTCCCCGAGCGAGTCTCTCCTAGCGCTCTCTAGGTTAGGGCTTTGGTTGCTTTTTGCTGTGTTATTTATTGCATTCATTGTTTATTGTTTGCATTTATTGTGTGCATTAATGTTTGCATTCATGCATATTCGTCTGCTGTGCTGACTGTGTTTCTCTGTTTGGGGTGGGAGTTACTCAAGGTAAAAGGCCCAATACCTAGGCTATGAGTGCAATCTAGGAAACCTAGGAATAGAGTGATTCATGGGAAGCGGGTGGTGTACGCCACTTAGCGGAACATTGATATCACGAGCAGTTCAGACTCTGATGGGGTATTATCAGTGCATACATCGGGTGTGCACAGGATGATATTCTTGAAAGGGTTGTTTATCCTGCGTTTCTCTCGACCTTACCCTGGCCTAGATGACACCCGTGAGTGGGGAGGGAATGATCATTTTTACAGGTACAGTTGCTGACTTGTTGGTGACCGGTTGGTGACTCTTGGTACTGATGGTGATTGTGAATTATGGACATTTATTTCTGGGACGCCAGAGTTCTGTCCGTGGTTTATCAGCGGGTTCCGTTTATTTCGGATCCCCGGGTTGAATTTGAGAGTACCTGTTCAGAGGATCTGGCTATCATCCGTTCAGTGGATGTTCCCGTGATGATAGTGATGTAATCTCCAGTTCCGTTTATTTCGGAACTCCCCAAGTCGGATTTATGGTGACTTAGTCCCACAGATGACTGTGACTGGATCAGAGAATGGGTCTTCAGATGACTTGGTGGCCCAGTGACCTGCATTCATGCATTTGCATCATCCCATTTTGCATCCATCTGCATTCAACTCATGTCGATCCGTACTCAGGGTCCATTGTTGATTGAGATTCGGGTTGAGAGACATCCAGATGTCAGATTATTATTGATGAAAAATTATCTGTCTCAGTGACGCTAGAACCAAAGGAAGGAATATTCCTGGTACGGATAGACATTGCATGTGTGAGTCATACTAACCAATTTGCTATTTTGTAGGTGTCAACCGGTGCGCATAGCTCGTTTGCTCAGATATCCTGCTAGGGGCAACAAATCCGAAATGATGGATCCTCCCAACGCCGACATCCTTGAACTGAAAAAGATGGTGAGGGATTTGTTCAGTGTTGTGCAAGGGCTTGCCTTGGGGCAGAAAGCCATGTCTGAGAGATTGGAAAAGATTGAGAAGTGGCTGATGGTGGAGAAAGTTCAAGGAAAAGCTCCATCATCCGAAGTGACAAATCCCTCTGACTCTATAGCAAAGGAACCCTCTGGCGGTGGCCTGCTCAAAAAAGAGGTTGAGTCAGGCGGTGTGCCAGCAAAGAAAGAACGCAGTAAGGATTGTTATCATCCTTATGCTGCTGCTGTAACCGCTCCTGTTGGTAATCCACTTGTACCACCGCAACAACCACCACCTCAACAGAAGGCACCGAGAGCTAGGAGCCAGGTGAAGAAGAAGAAGGAGGAGCGTCAGTTTGAGGAACCACCTGTGACCTACACCCTTCTGTTCAGGAGATTGAGGGATTTGGGGTTAGTTCGGCCAAGGATTTTGATTCCCATAGCACAACAGAAGAGGCCTGCACACTATGATGAGAATGCCAGGTGCGAGTTCCACTCTGAGGCACCCGGACACAGTGTTGAGGGTTGTAGGGCTTTCAAGCATGTCGTCCAGGACATGGTAGACTCCAAGACCATCAGCTTGGCACAGATCATGGATGGGGATGTCAACCTTGTACCCAGGAAGCGTCCTGTAAAGATGAAGATGGTGAAAAAGGTCAAGAGAGGAATGGGGGTGACTGAGGAAGATCAGCTAAAGGCTCCAATGGCCGTGGTCCCAAAACCTCTGGTACAGGATGGAGCTTTCCCTGTTGTTGATAATTGTTGTGCGGCCGTCGCCACCGAGGGGCATGTATTGATGGGAGATCCGACCCAGAGGATGATGGAAGTGGAAATGGACAGTGAAAAAGTTGAAGCACTAAGTCAAGCAATTGAAACCGTCAAGGTGGAGAATGTTGTTGTTACCGAGAAGGATAAGAAGTTGTCCATTTCTTCTTATAAACAAGCTCTAGAGGTGGTGAAGAACAAAGAGGCTCGAGGCTGGGGCAGGATCATTGACATAGTGGTAAAGGCAGACATGTTCGGGATTGGTTATCCAGATCAAGAGTCGTCTAGACCAAACAGAGGACGTCGTCCGCCGTACATCTTTGTTAGTGCAGGGATGCTGGATTCTGATCATGCATGTTCAGTGGGTGAAGAGATCAACAATGACCGCGAGCTCGAGCTGTGGATAAAGTCGTGCGTACCAGGCGATTGGAAGGCCTCCAAAAGCATCACTGTCACTCATCTGGAAGTGTAGTATTTCTGTGTTTCAATTGTTGTTTGCATGAAAGCCATACGTTTTACCCGAAACGTAATGGTCCATTGTAAGGGCCATCTCATGTGTTTCATTGTGCAACATTTTGCATCAGTAATAAATGGATGTTTTTGTGATTAAAAGCGGTGTTCCCTATTTTTCACTTTTTTGCAGTTTTAAAAATAAAAATAAAAATGGCAATGTTTTTATTCTCTTTCCTTTTGATTCATTTGGTTCCGACCTCAAAAGTGATTACTTTCCTGATCTCATCGATAACAATTTGGTTACACCTCTATATGACTTCGACAATCCGCTCTATCATGCCGAAGAAGAAGGCGAAGAAGATTGTGATCTGCTAGAATTAGCCAGGTTGTTGAAATAAGAGGAGAAGGTGATTCAACCACACGAGGAGCGAGTCAAGATTGTCATCCCAAGTACTGCCGAGGTCAGAAGGGAAATGAAAGTTGAGGCCGCTTCAGAGGCGAGTCGAGAACAGAATGGTAGCCCTGTTGAAAGAGCAGGTTGATATCTTCACCTAGTTGCATCAAGATACACCAGGGTGGAATACCCATGTTGTGGGGCACGAGCTACCATGGAGAGAAGACTGTCCTCCAGTGAGGCGGAAACCGGTGCTAAAAGATGAGAATGTGTGTGGACTATCGAGACGTGAATGGAGCTAGTTCGAAAGATGAATTCCCGATACTTCACGATGATGTATTGGTTGATAATACAGCTCAATTCTCGGTGTTTACCTTCATGGATGGCTTTCTGGCCAAACTCAAGTGGAATTGTCGCCAGATGATATGGAGTAAATAATGTTCATCACACCAAAAAGTACCTTCTTGTTATAGGATGAAGAAGAAGGCCGGTGCCACGGATCAAAGGGCTACGGTGACTTTGTTTCATGATATGACTCATCGTGAAAGCGAATGCCATGTTGATGACATGATGGCAAAGTCCCAAGCAGAAGAAGGGCATCCGGTGGACTTGATCAAGTTGTCTGACCGGTTTGAGATAACTCATACTGTTAAGTTCGAATCAGTGCACTTATGGAATGCTGTCCAGCAAGCTGCCGAGGCTTGTGAGCGGATAAGAGGAGTCGAGGTCGATCCTGCTAAAAAAAAAAAAAAAAAAAAAAAAAAAAAGAGAGAACAGTGCAAGAAACGCCTGAACCAAAAACCCAAAAAAAGAAAGAAATCAAATGGTCAGGTGGAATGATGACTGCCAAGGGGCATGGAAAGATAAAAGAATGAGTAGCAGGAACCTCTGATTCTGATGCCTCCCGTGGAGGAAACAACTATTAATCTGGTACTTGACGGCCCTCAAAGGGGTCTATGAGGTGCGTATTGTGTAACACCCCGATAAAATAAGATAATTATTTAATTTAAGTTAATAATATATTTATTAATTTAATTAAATAATTGGAATATTATTATTGGAATTATTATTATTGGGTTATTATTTTATTGGAATAAAAGTTGGAATTTAGAAAAGGTCCCCTTCAGTAAAAAGGTTTATTTTTCACGTGAAAAGGAAAAAGGGGCAGAAAAGTGGAAAAAGGGCAAAAGAGAACCAGAGAACAAGGGTTGGAGAGAGGAAGAGCTTGAAGCTGCAGGATTTGCCGGATTAACTCAGGTAAGGGGGGTTTATCATCGTTTAATGGGTATTATGGGATAATATGTACTGGGTAGTGATAAACCATTGATTTACCTCTGATTTGAATGATGTATGCTGAAATTTGTGAGATATTGGATGAACGAAATTTGGATTATAATTGAAGGAAATTCGTAGGAATTAGATGTAATGATGTTAGCAATTGTGAAATCGAATAAGGTATGATTCGTGTTAGATGATATGAACGAATTACTGTGAAAAATTGGATTGTGGGAGGTTGGAATTGGTAGATCTCGTAGCAGAGAAGACCATAGCAGATCTGGAAATCTGGTTTCTGGTCATACGCGTATGGCACTAGGCAATACGCGTATGAGATGGTCTGGTACGCGTATGACACTAGGCAATACGCGTATGGATGAGGAAGATGATGTTTTGAACGTAGTTTGGTCTCTGTTGGTACGCGTATGGGGAAGTGATACGCGTAGCATACGCGTATGAGATGGTGTTACGCGTATGGGATTTGGCTGAGAAATGGGCCATACGCGTATGGGACTAGGCAGTACGCGTATGGGCAGGATTGTGATTTTTCTGTGCTGTTGTTGTGCAGTTTTTGGTTGTTCAGCTGAGTAAGGTGATTTAGCTGATGTACGATATATTAGGGATCATTTCCCGTTGTTTTGAGTAGTATAGGTATTAGTAGAGTGTGCTAATACTGTGGTTGTTCCTTGGCATGATCTGATATGCTTATGTGATAAAATATTTATGATGTGTGATGGTATGCATGATCTTGTGAATGTATCAGTTATGTGTGCATTTGTGAATAGACTGTTTTATGGCTTAGAGTGTGAGCATATGTCTATTCTTGAATTGTGGTTGATGATTTAGCATTGCTAGGTGATTAGCATGCATATTGTGGCCTTTATGGTGGTAGCTAATTCCCATGGTGAGGAATTAGTGAGTTAGTATTGTGGATTGTTGTTGATGTTTGCATGCTAGGTGATTACCGTGCATATCATAGCCCTTGGGGTGGTAGCTAATTCCCATGGTGAGGAATTAGTGAGTGAGTCACTAGGTCTCAAATGAGTGGGACTAGTGGGCTTGGTAGCCGTGCCTGGATTTGGACGGTGAGGTGAACTATATGTTCACAAATAGTCGGTACCGCATGCATGGAGTCTCATTGCATAATATGTGTATGGCGTATAATATGAATGGATGTATTCCAATATTATACGTGTGTTTGTGTTGATATTGAGTATGAGCATGAATTGTATTGGTATTGAGTATGATATTTGAATTGATGTGCCGTTACCGAATGTGTGATGTGATTAGGGTGATTAATGTGTTAAATTACTTAACATGACATGATATTTTATAATGCTCATTATATTGATTGAGGAACTCACCCTTACAACTTTTTTTCAGGTAACGAGCAGTGATTGAGTAGAAGCTAGTGCTTGGAGTCTAGTGTAGTTCCTTAGTGGGTCATGCTCTGGTAGATGTAACATCGGGATGGGATGTTTTAAATGTTTCTTGTTGGTTGTGAACCAGTTACATGTAATATGCTACATGTTTTGAATGATCGATTTGATCTCTATCCGCTGCGCATTGTGCAATGCTTTATGTTTTGATTAAATAAATGAGCATGACAGGATATTTTGGAAAATGTGTGAAGTATTTGTGTGACACCCTTAATTGCACCTTTACTCTGATGATATATGTTGTTATTTTAATTAAATAATTGGGGTATTTTAGAAGGGTGTTACATTAGTGGTATCAGAGCATAGTCGGTCGAGTCGAGTCGTAATTATTCAGTTTCCCTGTACGTGATAGGTGTTGTGTAACCCTATCAGTACTTATTGTTTTAGTTTGTTGGGTTTTCAGAATAGAGATGGCTGGAAGAGGTAGAGACGATGCTGCGATTGCTGAGGCTCTGGGTATGCTAGCTGGAGTACTTGGAGGAAATCCGAATGTTGTGGGAATGGGAACTGCTCGTCAACTGAGTGAATTCCAGAAGAACAATCCTCCAATGTTCAAGGGAGCATACGATCCAGATGGTGCTCAGAAGTGGTTGAAGGAGATCGAGAGGATCTTCCGAGTGACTGAGTGTGCCGATAACCAGAAGGTCAGGTTCGGTACGCATATGCTGTCAGAAGAAGCAGATGATTGGTGGGTTGCTACCCGCACTGAGTTGGAATCTGCTGGGAATGCTGAGATTTCTTGGGCAGTGTTCAGAGAGAGATTCCTGGGGAAGTATTTTCCAGAGGATGTCAGAGGAAAGAAAGAGATAGAGTTCTTGGAATTGAAGCAGGGCAATCGGTCTGTTACTGAGTATGCTGCTAAGTTCACAGAACTGTCGAAGTATTACACTCCCTATAATGAGGCTACTGGGGAATTTTCAAAGTGTGTGAAGTTTGAGAACGGGTTGCGTCCCGAGATCAAACAGGCTATTGGATATCAACGAATTAGAGTGTTTTCTGATTTGGTTGACTGTTGCAGGATTTTTGAACAGGATACCAAGGCCTGAGCGGAGAGCTATCAGCAGAGGGTTGATAGGAAAGGCAAGAATCAGAATGATCGTGGGAAACCGCATGCAGCTGGCAAAGGTTTCCAGAGACAGAGTGGGATGAAGCGGCCTAGTGGGGGAGACTCCAGTGCCCCTGCTAAGTGTTACAGATGTGGTCAGGCGGGACATCGTATCCATGAGTGTACCAGTAATGAGAAGAAGTGTTTTAAGTGTGGAAAAGGTGGTCACTTGGCTGCAGAGTGCCGGTTGAAGACTGTGACTTGTTTCAACTGTGGAGAGTTGGGTCATATTAGTCCATAGTGTCCTAAGCCGAAGAGAGAGAACCAGTCGGGAGGCAAGGTCTTTGCTTTATCGGGTTCTGAGACTTCTGCAGATGATCGTTTGATCCGAGGTACGTGTTATATTAATGGCTTTCCTCTTGTAGCTATTATTGACACAGGTGCGACTCATTCCTTTATATCTTTGGATTGTGCTGTGAAACTTAAGTTAGAGATATCTGAGATGCATGGTAGTATGGTGATTGATACTCCTGCGAAGGATTCAGTGACTACTACTTCAGCTTGTTTAAATTGTCCTTTGAGTATTTTTGGTAGAGACTTTGGGATGGACCTAGTGTGTCTTCCACTAGTGCAGGTTGATGTTATCCTGGGTATGAACTGGTTGGTGTTTAACCGAGTCTATATCAATTGTTTTGATAAGACTGTGATCTTTCCTGAGACTGAGGAAGGAAAGAGTTTGTTTTTATCTGCAAGGCAGGTGAATGAGGCAGTAGCAGATGGGGCAGAGTTGTTTATGCTGCTAGCGACTTTGGAGGCTAAAGATAAACTGGCGATTTGCGATCTAGCCGTGGTGTGTGATTTTCCTGATGTGTTTCCTGAAGAAGTGAATGAATTACCGCCAGAGCGTGAAGTTGAGTTCTTGATTGATTTGGTACCTGGTACTAGGCCGATATCGATGGCTCCGTATCGTATGTCTGCTGTTGAGTTAGCTGAATTGAAGAGTCAGCTGGAAGATCTGTTGGATAAGAAATTTATTCGTCCGAGTGTGTCACCGTGGGGTGCACCAGTGTTATTGGTTAAGAAGAAAGAAGGTACTATGAGGTTGTGTGTGGACTACAGGCAACTGAATAAAGTGACGATCAAGAATCGGTATCCTTTGCCGAGAACTGATGATTTGATGGATCAGTTGGTTGGTGCGAGTGTGTTCAGCAAAATAGATTTGAGGTCGGGATATCATCAGATACGTGTGAAAACTGAGGATATTCAGAAGACTGCTTTCAGAACAAGGTATGGACATTATGAGTATTCTGTAATGCCTTTTGGTGTGACTAATGCGCCTGGAGTATTTATGGAGTATATGAATAGGATTTTCCATCCGTATCTAGACAAATTTGTTGTGGTGTTTATTGACGATATTTTGGTGTATTCGAAATCTGAAGAAGAGCATGCTGAACATTTGAGAGTGGTTTTAGGAGTTCTACGAGAAAAGAGGTTATTTGCTAAACTGTCTAAGTGTGAATTTTGGTTAGAAGAAGTTAGTTTTCTTGGTCATGTGATTTCAAGAGATGGTGTTGCTGTTGATCCTTCTAAGATAGAAGCGGTATCTAAGTGGGAAGCTCCGAAGTCAGTTTCTGAGATAAGGAGTTTTCTTGGTTTGGCCGGTTATTATAGGAAATTTATCGAGGGATTTTCTAAGTTGGCGTTACCGTTGACGATGTTGACTAGAAAGGGGCAAGCGTTTGTTTGGGACTCAAAATGTGAAGAAGGTTTCCAAGAGTTAAAGAGAAGGTTAACTACTGCTCCTATTCTGATATTACCGAGTTCGTCGGAATCATTTGAGGTTTTCTGTGATGCTTCATTGTTGGGTTTTGGTGGTGTTTTGATGCAGAATAAGCAGGTTATAGCTTATGCTTCGAGACAGCTGAGGGTTCATGAGAGGAACTATCCGACACACGATTTAGAGTTGGCAGCCGTGGTATTTGTTCTGAAGTTATGGAGGCATTACTTGTACGGGTCAAGATTTGAGGTTTTCAGTGACCATAAAAGTTTAAAGTATTTGTTTGATCAGAAAGAGCTGAATATGAGACAGAGGAGATGGTTAGAGTTTCTGAAGGATTATGACTTTGGTTTGAATTACCATCCGGGTAAAGCAAACGTAGTGGCTGATGCATTGAGTCGGAAATCATTGCATATGTCTATGTTAATGGTTAAGGAATTGGATTTAATTGAACAGTTTAGAGACTTGAGTTGGTGTGTGAAAGTACTCACAATAGTGTTAAACTGGGAATGTTGAAGTTAACGAGTGGTATTCTGGATGAGATTAAAGAAGGTCAGAAATCCGATGTGCTTTTGGTTGATAAGTTGACTCTAGTGAATCAAGGTCAAGGTGGTGAATTCAGAGTTGATGAGAATGATGTTTTGAAATTTGGTAATCGGGTGTGTATTCCGGATGTTACCGAACTTAAGAAGAGTATTCTTGAGGAAGGACATCGTAGTGGCTTGAGTATTCATCCTGGAGCTACGAAGATGTATCATGATTTGAAAAAGTTATTTTGGTGGCCGGGAATGAAAAGAGAAATTGCGAGTTTTGTTTATTCTTGCTTGACTTGTCAGAAGTCAAAGATTGAGCATCAGAAGCCGTCTGGGCTAATGCAACCGTTGGCTATTCCAGAGTGGAAGTGGGATAGTATCAGTATGGATTTTGTTTCTGGGTTACCGAGGACAATTAAGAATTTTGAAGCTATTTGGGTGATTGTTGACAGATTGACAAAATTGGCTCATTTCATTCCGATCAGAATGGATTATCCGTTAGAGAGATTAGCTGAGCTGTATATTGAGAAGATTGTAAGGTTGCATGGTATTCCGTCGAGTATTGTTTCGGACAGAGATCCTAGATTTACATCTAAGTTCTGGGAAGGTTTGCAGAAGGCTTTGGGAGCTAAGCTGAGATTGAGTTCTGCATATCATCCGCAGACTGATGGTCAGACTGAGAGGACGATTCAGTCACTAGAGGATCTTTTGAGGGCGTGTGTTTTGGAAAAAGGAGGTGCTTGGGATTGTTATTTACCTTTGATTGAGTTTACCTACAACAATAGTTTTCATTCGAGCATTGGTATGGCACCGTTTGAAGCTTTGTATGGTAGGAGATGTCAGACACCTTTGTGTTGGTATGAGTTCGGTGAGAGTGTTGTGGTTGGACCGGAGATTGTTCAACAAACTACGGAAAAGATTAAGATGATTCAGGAGAAGATGAGGATTGCTCAGAGTCGTCAGAAGAGTTATCACGACAAGAGAAGGAAGTCACTTGAGTTTCAAGAGGGAGATCATGTGTTTCTTCGTGTTACTCCGATAACTGGGGTTGGTCGAGCTTTGAAGTCGAAGAAGTTGACACCTCGATTTATTGGTCCTTATCAGATTTTGGAGAGGATAGGAGAGGTAGCCTATCGTATCGCTTTACCGCCGTCACTTGCGAATTTGCATGAGGTTTTTCATGTGTCTCAGTTGAGGAGGTACATTCATGATCCGTCGCATGTGGTCCAAGTAGATGATGTCCAGGTGAGAGATAACCTGACTGTTGAAACATCACCTATGAGGATTGAGGATCGAGAGTTGAAGCAGTTGCGGGGTAAAGAGATTGCTTTGGTGAAGGTAGCTTGGGGAGGACCAGCAGGTGGCAATGTGACTTGGGAACTTGAGAGTCAGATGAAGGAGTCTTATCCGGAGTTATTCGCTTGAGGTATGTTTTCGAGGACGAAAACTCTTTTAGTGGGGGAGAGTTGTAACACCCCGATAAAATAAGATAATTATTTAATTTAAGTTAATAATATATTTATTAATTTAATTAAATAATTGGAATATTATTATTGGAATTATTATTATTGGGTTATTATTTTATTGGAATAAAAGTTGGAATTTAGAAAAGGTCCCCTTCAGTAAAAAGGTTTATTTTTCACGTGAAAAGGAAAAAGGGGCAGAAAAGTGAAAAAAGGGCAAAAGAGAACCAGAGAACAAGGGTTGGAGAGAGGAAGAGCTTGAAGCTGCAGGATTTGCCGGATTAACTCAGGTAAGGGGGGTTTATCATCGTTTAATGGGTATTATGGGATAATATGTACTGGGTAGTGATAAACCATTGATTTACCTCTGATTTGAATGATGTATGCTGAAATTTGTGAGATATTGGATGAACGAAATTTGGATTATAATTGAAGGAAATTCGTAGGAATTAGATGTAATGATGTTAGCAATTGTGAAATCAAATAAGGTATGATTCGTGTTAGATGATATGAACGAATTACTGTGAAAAATTGGATTGTGGGAGGTTGGAATTGGTAGATCTCGTAGCAGAGAAGACCATAGCAGATCTGGAAATCTGGTTTCTGGTCATACGCGTATGGCACTAGGCAATACGCGTATAAGATGGTCTGGTACGCGTATGGCACTAGGCAATACGCGTATGGATGAGGAAGATGATGTTTTGAACGTAGTTTGGTCTCTGTTGGTACGCGTATGGGGAAGTGATACGCGTAGCATACGCGTATGAGATGGTGTTACGCGTATGGGATTTGGCTGAGAAATGGGCCATACGCGTATGGGACTAGGCAGTACGCGTATGGGCAGGATTGTGATTTTTCTGTGCTGTTGTTGTGCAGTTTTTGGTTGTTCAGCTGAGTAAGGTGATTTAGCTGATGTACGATATATTAGGGATCATTTCCCGTTGTTTTGAGTAGTATAGGTATTAGTAGAGTGTGCTAATACTGTGGTTGTTCCTTGGCATGATCTGATATGCTTATGTGATAAAATATTGATGATGTGTGATGGTATGCATGATCTTGTGAATGTATCAGTTATGTTTGCATTTGTGAATAGACTGTTTTATGCCTTAGAGTGTGAGCATATGTCTATTCTTGAATTGTGGTTGATGATTTAGCATTGCTAGGTGATTAGCATGCATATTGTGGCCTTTATGGTGGTAGCTAATTCCCATGGTGAGGAATTAGTGAGTTAGTATTGTGGATTGTTGTTGATTTTTGCATGCTAGGTGATTACCGTGCATATCATAGCCCTTGGGGTGGTAGCTAATTCCCATGGTGAGGAATTAGTGAGTGAGTCACTAGGTCTCAAATGAGTGGGACTAGTGGGCTTGGTAGCCGTGCCTGGATTTGGACGGTGAGGTGAACTATATGTTCACAAATAGTCGGTACCGCATGCATGGAGTCTCATTGCATAATATGTGTATGGCGTATAATATGAATGGATGTATTCCAATATTATACGTGTGTTTGTGTTGATATTGAGTATGAGCATGAATTGTATTGGTATTGAGTATGATATTTGAATTGATGTGCCGTTACCGAATGTGTGATGTGATTAGGGTGATTAATGTGTTAAATTACTTAACATGACATGATATTTTATAATGCTCATTATATTGATTGAGGAACTCACCCTTACAACTTTTTTTCAGGTAACGAGCAGTGATTGAGTAGAAGCTAGTGCTTGGAGTCTAGTGTAGTTCCTTAGTGGGTCATGCTCTGGTAGATGTAACATCGGGATGGGATGTTTTAAATGTTTCTTGTTGGTTGTGAACCAGTTACATGTAATATGCTACATGTTTTGAATGATCGATTTGATCTCTATCCGCTGCGCATTGTGCAATGCTTTATGTTTTGATTAAATAAATGAGCATGACAGGATATTTTGGAAAATGTGTGAAGTATTTGTGTGACACCCTTAATTGCACCTTTACTCTGATGATATATGTTGTTATTTTAATTAAATAATTGGGGTATTTTAGAAGGGTGTTACATATTGGGTCAGCATGACGAGTCTTGTCGAAAAGAGCATGCAATTTACCTAAGCAAAAAGTTTATCGACTGTGAAACAATACACTCACTATTCGAGAAAACTTGATGTACTTTGGCATAGGCTGCTCGCCGACTGAGACAGTGTGTGCTGGTTCATACCACCTTGTGGATGTCCAAAATGGATCTGATCAAGTATGTGCTTGAGAAGTCAGCATGGACCGGACGGGTTGCGAGAGGGCAAATGGCATCAACTGAATACGATATTCGGTATACCTCCCAGAAAGCAATCAAGAGGAGGGTATTGTATGGTTATTTCGCCCAACAACCCATTGATGATTCTCAATCAAGGAAATCTGAAGTCCCTGATGAGGACATCTCGAGGTACTCAAATCGGAAGATTGAGAGTGACCGATCCCGGAGGAGGGGCCTGACCCTGAATCCGAACGGATTCTGATGTCTGAGGGGGAGAGTTTAAAGCGAGTGAGCTAGCGCTTCCCTGATAATATTTGAATGCACCCACGATGGTGGTTGAGTACAAAGTTTGTATCCCGGGTGCCGAACCTCGATACGTACGGCTACTGGGGCAATGCCTTTCTCACTCAGATATGGGTGGTACTACCATTTGAGACTCAGGTTTCGTCATGTGGTCCCGTTGGACGTAAACTTGAAAAAGGATGAGTGGATAAGGACTCAGTATGACATGTTGAGCCTGACCGAGGAGAAAAGGGCCGACAGTTACTTGTCATGGGGAAGTTGTACCCGGTAAATGAAGCGTGTTGTTAACCGAGAAGTGCGACCTCGTGGGTAGCATGGAAGAGATGTGGTGTTGAAAAGGATCCTTCCTCCTCGAGACGATTGTGGGGCAAGCGGATAAACAGTCATGAACCCCCAGCATGGTCAAGAAGGTTTTCTCCGACAGAGCCTTGTTCCTGACGACCATGGATGGTGAGGATTTTCCATTCCCTTGCAGATGCGGACGCAGTTAGAAAATGCTTCGTAAAAAGAGTCCCGATGGACAAAAAATATAAAAGAGTCCAGGAAAAAAAGGGCATCCCGGCGAACCAAAAAACAGAAAGAAAAGGTTCGGGCAAAAGTTAGGGATAATAAAAAAAAAACTGTACACCCGGCAAGTCGAAAACCCCACAAGGGCGACTTGGGCAAAAAAGGGTATCCCGGTGGACTGAAACCCGAAAGGGCGTTCCAGGCAAAAGAGGGATTGAAACGAACAACTGCGTCTAGCATGATCGTTTGTGCTTTGGTTAAGACATCACGGCTAGTATCCGACGAAGATCGATCGGAAGCGTCTGGTTCAGAAGCCCGAAAGTGCGGAAAGTCTTGAGGGCATATGGGGTGTAACCGAGTTGGAACCCGATGAGATCACGGTTTCACATTGCCATTAGGATAGATTTTTCCTTTTGTGCGCAATCACCTCTTTCCAGGGTTTGCTTCCTGTGTGTTGCTCGATTCTGAGCCACCTTTTTGTTTCAGTCAATAAATGCGTTCAGTCAAATAGTTTTGTTTTTGTTTTCATTACCGCTTTGATTACGAAAACATCCGTTCATTTTTGATAAGAATATTTGCATTTTGAAACATAAGAGGTCCCTTCCGATGCA